>NC_092334.1:181485833-181791666 GCF_046630445.1 Rutidosis leptorrhynchoides | reverse complement strand
ATACTAGTGGTAAGCTCTAACTCCGAAATTTGTTTTTGTGTTCATCATTCAATTTTAGGGCTTTTGATTGTATGATTCTTAGATGAAACCCATTTAGTTGTTAATTGGAGATTAACACCAATACTCGGGTTTATTGTGATTATTGGCGGGTTTTGGGTTTGGTGTGCAAGTTTGAGTTTAAAGGACTTGTTAATGGTGTTTAATCACTAGTGTTAGTGATTATTGAGGTTTTGGTGTTAATTAGGGTTCTTGAAGTTGACTAATTTTGACTAGAGTCAAAATTAGGGTTTTATGATGATTTTGACCCGATTGTGGATTAAGCGAGGTTTATGAACTTAAAATGGATTAAGTTGAAGTGTTAAACCGATTCCAATGTGTTTTGGTGTTAAAACTTGTAAAGGACGAGATTTTGGTCTTAATGGGTCAAAACTAGGGTTTTGGTGTCAAAATGGGCAAGACACGTGTTTAACACTCGTGTTCGAGTTTAATTGGCATATTAGGACCATTATCACTTGTGTTAGTGATTATTGGTTAAGTTTGGGTGCGGTTTGTACTTGGAAGTGCATTTGGGTCGAGTTTTCACTAAGTGTCGAATTGGGTTGGTTTGTAAATCCAATCTAATTGTGTTGTGATATTTATGATAATGGAATAGGTACTTTCCATTGACGTGTTGCGGATTACTTGGAAGCTTTTCTCAAGACTTCAAGGTGAGTGTTAATATCCTATGTGCATATGTATGTGTAGGATGGGTGCGGGTCGGGTGAAGTGATTCTCGATTATAGAGCTCACTTCACATATAGGTGGATTTGATGGACTTGTGTATAGGTCCAATTGGCACGGTTGTGCGTATTGGTTGGCCACCTTTGGCGAGGTACACGTTTGTGTGCATGTTATCACGCGTGGTTGTGATTTGTATGTTATAACCCAATGGCGAAGGGTTGAGATGGTTGAGATGTGTATGGCCCCGACGTGGTGGATTTTATAATCCCGTGACCGTGGGTCTTGGTGTTGAGAAATGAATCTCGGGTAGTGCGGATTCATGATGACTTGGGTTGTTCGGTCATCTTACTGCGGAGGTAGTGAATCTCGGGTAGTGCGGATTCATGATGACTCGGGTTGTTCGGTCATCTTATGGTTGAGAAGTGAATTTCGGGTTGTGCGAATTCACTAAGGCTCGGGTTGTTCGGCCAATGTTAGTATGATTAAGGTTAAGGGGTTAACCTTGTGTATTATTATTATTGTATTATATTAATGTATTGTTGTGTTGTAGCTAGCCCTCCGGGTGTAGCTATTTGGCGTTGTTCGCATCGTTGATGGTGAACTTGTATATTATTGTTGTTGTATCTTAGCTCGTGCTTAGTGTTGTATGGTACGCCTAGATTAGCTTACTTTATTGCTTGGACGTTCGGTATGCGGTATTTGTTATTGTTTGGCGTGTCCATTTTATACATATATATGTATGTAGTATGTTAGCACTCACTAAGCGTTAGCTTACCCTCTCGTTGTTGGCATTTTTACAGATTGCATGCTTGGCGGTTCGGGTGAGCTTGGGATTAGAGATCTTTGCTAGGTTGCTTAGAAGATCTTGCTTTTGTACTTGATTAGGGTTTGGGTAGCGTTGTCCCAAATCACCATGCTCGGTTTATGACTTCGTTAATGTATCGTTGCATTAAAGGGTTTAAAATATTAATGTTGTTTTGAGTTATTAAACTTATTATTGTGTTAAGGACGTTTTGGAAATAATAATGGGACCTAATGTATGAATTATAACGTATTAAAAGGAAAAAAAATTTTATGGGTCGGATTTTAATGCGGGTTGGGTTGTTACAAAGAAGAAACCAGTAATTCAAATTAGAGGGTTGTAATCATGGTGTGTATTATATGTATTGTAGTGTGCTTGTACTTTTATGTTCTATGTAAAAATTGCTTGTATTATTTGTTAATTATCTTTTACGAATCTAATCCTTGTCTATTTTACAGTATAAAAACAAAATGGACGTTTATCATAACCCGTCCTTAACCATAAGAACGTGTTAGATAACGTATGATTTCATTGCGAGGTATTGACCTCTATATGCGACATTTTTAAAAGAGAAACTGCATATATTATACATTACAAACCATAACCATTATTTTTGTTACAAGCTTTAGACAATAAAAAGATGATTATCGTTTAGCGATAATCTTCGACTTACAAACTTTACATATAATGATAACAACACGATTTCGAGCATATTTTACAACACAAATCCTTGGGTATGCAGTTTTATTTTTGACACAAATATGCGTACACAAGATCCTGCTTAAATTCAACATAATGCAGCGGAAGCTTTAGTAATCACCTGAGAATAGACATGTTTTAAAAGGTCAACATAAAGTTGGTGAGATATAGGTTTAATGCCGGCAGCAATATATATATATAGACCACAAGATTTCGTATATAAACAGTTTAATAAAAATATTCTAAGTGGTTGAGCACTTGGTAACCATACTTAACATTTAATCACGTCGCATATTCCCTTTATTATGAAATCTTACTACACCGTACCAAGTGTAGTCACGAAACGAAGTACTGTGCAACCGTTGAATACTGGTCGTCCAGTCCGGTTAGGGTTGTCAGGCCCGATAGATCTATCAACAGGATTCGCGTTTACAATACCGCTGTAAATAACAGTTACCAAGCTACAGGGAAGTATGCCAGTGGTAAAACTCAACGTAGAATATATTTTTCAGTTACTTGTGTCCATAACGTAAAACATAAAATACATGTATTCTCATCCCGAAATATTTAGAGTTTAAAAGTGGGACTATATACTCACTTTCGTCTTGAAGATATATATATAATTTGACTTGGTCTCCGGTTGATATCACGAACCTATCCATATATAATATATCAATACCTTTTCTTTTTAAACAAACGTCACATATATATACTTGTTATACTTTTAATACTTTGAATAATTCCTTAGTCCGTAGTTAGCAGTCCGTTGTTAGTAATTCAATTTTAATGGTTCATTTTTAGATGTTTAATATACCCGCAATGAAATAAATAAAACCCCCAACGAAATAAATAAAACCCCATCGTATATGTATTGGTCGAGATTAATCTTAACCCACGGTACCGGTGTTGTCAAATGACGTGTTGCGTACATAAAGTACCGGTGTTGTCAAATGACGTGTTGCGTACAATCATGGGATCTTATGATTAATCTTCTCGTGTTGTTTACGGGTGATCCTGAACCATATAAAATTGAATTATAAGTACATATATATAAAATATCATGTTAACTTAAAAAGATGTGATTTATTTAATTTTTCCCAATTATTTTCGTGGCTAAACTAGTCTTGGATATCCGATTTTGTTTCGGTCATAGTTTCTTCGTTACAACTCCGTTTTCATTGATTCAACTTGTCATCTCCTTGGATCGAGTCCCTCTTTAAGACTATGAACTGCAAATACCTTAGTTTGTATTCAAAATCACACGGCATAGGTCAAACTTTAGTGAAACTTATGAAGTTAATCATTTTCCATCATGTAAACAACCTTAAATGATTATTTTTCTAAAAATACTTATACTTTGAGTTAAATCATGAAATTTTTATGTGTTATCATATTCATAGTAAAAATCATTTTTCCAGAAAATAAACCTCCAATTCAAAGTTTAAGATGGTTTTTAATTATCCAACCCAAAACAGCCCCCGGTGGCACTCCGACGTCGTAAAAACAGTTTTTAAGATAATCTTTGAAAACCAAGTTATACCTTGTTAAATTAGCATATATTTAAGTTATATTACAGGTCTTGGAGTATTTTAAAAGTTAAGTTAGAAGGATCTATTTAGTTTGCAAACAAGTTTGAAAACATTCAAACTATGTTCTTGTTGTTAAAATTTTATACCACAAAATAAGATAGCTATATATATATGAATCGAATAAGGTTATGAACATAGATTCTACCTCAAGTTCCTTGGACAAGGTTGTTGTAAAAGAGGAGTAAGAACCTAGAACCAAAAGGGTGATGGAAGTGGATGAAAGATTGGAAGTAAGTTGGTGTTCTTGGAAGGATTTCTTGAAGTGTTTTTGTAAGGTTTTCTTATGAGGTTTAAGTGTTGTTTTTGAAGCTAAATGATGGGGAAAATGCTTGGAGATGATCAAGTATGAAGTTAAGAGTATTTTGAGAGAGAAATGGAAGTGTAAGTATGAGAAAATGGGGTGAAGAAATGGTGTGCATGCATAAAAACGTTTTTAGGTTATAAAGGAAAAAAAAGATACCTAACTTTGTTTTCTTGCTAAATAATTCATGCTACTTGACAAATGGTTGGTTCCACATGTTTCTTAATCATTTAAGGCTGCTAAGGAGCAGATTTTTATTGGTATATACCAATAGTAAATACATCTAGAAGCTGCGTATGATACGGGTACATATACCCTAGGTATACGTATAGAAATCTTTGAGAAAACGGAACGAGGATTCAAATATAGCTATCTTTTGTAAATATACTTATATTGTTTTATGTATTTAAGTCTTTAAAAGTGATTAAATACATTACTTATACGATATATGTATAAACATTATAGGTCATAAGTATTTAAGTCAAATAACGTTACGTATGGTTATCGTTTTGAAAACTTAAGTTAGTAGTTTCAAAATATACTTATAACTTATTGTTATTAATATAAAATGAGATATTAAAACATTCTTAGGTCATGTTAAATATGTATATATACATATATATACACAAACGTATAATTATCATATATTGTATAGTTCGTGATATCATCGGTCAAACTAGACGGTCAAACGTTGTGTAAAACTCTTTTCGAAAAACATAAGTCTCGACAATTTGGATTGCTTATCATGTTGGTAAGGTTTAATTTATGTAAATATTAATCTTATAAGTATAGAACGATCGAAAAAGTGCGGGTCGTTACATTACCTCCCCGTTAAATAAATTTCGTCCCGAAATTTTAAAATTGTACCTATTTTGCGTCATCGAGAAACAAGTACGGATACTTTTGTTTCATCTGATCCTCCCGTTCCCACATAAACTCGGGACCTCTTCGAGCATTCCAACGAACCTTAACGATTGGTATGTTGCTCTGCTTGAGCTGTTTAACTTCACGGTCCATGATTTCGATTGGTTCTTCGACGAATTATAGTTTCTCGTCGACATGGATTTCTTCAAGAGGAATGGTGAGGTCTTCCTTTGCAAGACACTTCTTAAGGTTCGAGACGTGAAAGGTATTATGTACTCCGGCGAGTTGTTGCGGTAACTCGAGTCGATAAGCTACCGGTCCAATGCGTTCGATGATCTTGAACGGGCCTACATATCTTGGGTTCAGTTTACCCCTTTTTCCAAAACGTATCACACCTTTCCAAGGTGACACCTTTAGCATAACCATGTCACCGATCTGAAACTCTAATGGTTTCCTTCGGACATCGGCGTAGCTCTTTTGGCGACTACGGGCTGTTTTCAATCTCTCCTTGATTTGTACTATCTTCTCAGTCGTTTCGTGTATGATCTCGGGACCAGTTAAATGTCGATCTCCTACTTCATTCCAACAGATAGGAGATCTACACTTCCTTCCATACAATGCTTCGAATGGTGCAGCTTTAATGCTCGTATGATAACTATTATTATACGAGAATTCTGCTAACGGTAAATACTTATCCCATCCGTTTGCAAAATCGATCACACATGCCCTGAGCATGTCTTCAAGAGTCTGAATTGTTCTTTCACTCTGCCCGCCGGTTTGCGGATGATATGCGGTACTCATATCCAGACGAGTTCCTAGTGCCTCCTGTAGTGATTGCCAGAACTTTGAGGTAAATCTACTATCACGATCAGATATAATGGAAATAGGTATTCCATGCCTTGAAACAACTTCCTTTATATACAATCGTAATAGTTTCTCCATTCTATCCGTTTCCTTTATAGGCAAGAAATGTGCAGACTTGGTGAGATGATCAACAATCACCCAAATGGTGTCGTAACCCCAGGCAGTCTTTGGTAACTTCGTGATGAAATCCATGGTAATACCATCCCATTTCCATTCTGGGATTTCTGGTTGTTGAAGTAACCCTGACGACTTCTGGTGTTCTGCTTTGACCTTGGAACAAGTTAAACACTCCCCAACATATGTTGCTACGTCTGTCTTTAAATTAGGCCACCAATAACGTGTCTTAAGATCTTGATACATCTTTCCAACTCCAGGATGTATCGAGTATCTTGTCTTATGTGCCTCGTTCAATATCAACTTCCTTAATCCACCCAACTTCGGTACCCAAATACGATTTGCAAAATATCGAATTCCGTCTTCCCGTATAACGAGTTGCTTCTCATACTTCTTCATTATTTCATTTCTTATGTTTTCTTTATTGAGTGCTTCTTGTTGAACCTCTTTGATTTGTGAGTTGAGATTCATGCGAATTTTTATGTTCATTGCTCGAACTCGGATTGGTTCTCGTTCCTTTCTGCTTAGAGCATCGGCCACTACGTTCGCTTTCCCGGGATGATAGCGAATTTCACAATCATAGTCGTTTATTAACTCGACCCACCTACGTTGCCTCATGTTTAATTGTTTCTGATCAAAAATATGTTGAAGGCTTTTATGATCAGTAAACACAGTGAATTTAACCCCATACAAGTAGTGTCTCCACATCTTCAATGCAAACACAACTGCTCCCAATTCTAGATCATGCGTCGTATAATTCCGCTCGTGAATCTTCAATTGTCGGGATGCGTATGCAATAACTCTCTTCCGTTGCATAAGAACGCAACCAAAACCTTGTCGTGAAGCGTCACAATATATTTCAAAATCATCGTTCCCTTCTGGTAACGATAAAATAGGCGACGTAGTTAACTCCTTCTTTAGTATTTGAAATGCGTTCTCCTGCTCAGAGGTCCATTCATATTTCTTCCCTTTTTGCGTTAACGCTGTCAACGGCTTAGCTATTCGGGAAAAATCTTGAATAAACCTTCTATAATAACCGGCTAAACCCAAAAATTGGCGTATCTGCGTTGGTGTCTTAGGAGTCTCCCATTTTTCAATGGCTTCAATTTTTGCTGGATCAACCTGAATTCCTTTGCTACTAACAACGTGGCCAAGAAATTGCACTTATTTCAACCAGAAAGCACATTTAGAAAATTTAGCATATAGCTGTTCTTTTCTTAACAACTCTAATATCAACCTTAAATGCTGCTCATGCTCTTGCTCACTCTTGGAATAGATAAGAATATCATCAATGAAAACGATAACAAACTTATCTAAATATGGACTACAAACTCGATTCATGAGGTCCATGAATACAGCTGGCGCATTTGTCAACCCAAACGGCATGACCAAAAATTCGTAATGACCATAACGTGTCCGAAAAGCAGTTTTCGGTATATCTTCTTCTTTGACACGTAATTGATGATAGCCCGATCTTAGGTCAATTTTCGAGTACACACATGATCCTTGGAGTTGATCAAATAAGTCGTCAATTCTCGGTAGTGGATACCGATTCTTGATAGTTAACTTATTTAATTCACGATAATCTATACACATTCGGAAAGATCCGTCTTTCTTTTTGACGAATAAAATTGGAGCTCCCCACGGTGAAGTACTTGGTCGTATGAATCCACGATCCAGTAATTCTTTTAACTGACTCTGAAGTTCTTTTAACTCGGACGGTGCAAGTCTATATGGAGCACGGGCAACCGGTGCAGCTCCTGGTACAAGATCTATTTGAAATTCTACAGATCTAAATGGAGGTAATCCCGGCAACTCTTCCGGAAATACTTCAGGAAAATCTCTTGCCACAGGCACGTCATTGATGCACTTCTCTTTTTCTTTCTTTTCGACTTTATTAACATGTGCTAAGATAGCATAGCACCCTTTCTTCAAGCACTTTTGAGCTTTCAAATAACTAATGAGTTTTAGCTTTGAGTTACCCTTCTCTCCATAAATCATTACTGGCGTTTTATTCTTACGAGGAATGCGAATTGCCTTCTTGGCGCACACAACTTCAGCTCCTATTTTGGACATCCAGTCCATGCCGACTATTACATCAAAACTTCCTAATTCTACGGGTATCAAATCAATCTTAAATGTTTCTCCGGTGCTAAATTTATTTTACAATCACGGTAAATTTTATCGGCTTTAATTAGTTTACCATTAGCTAACTCAATCATGTACTTAGCATCTAGAGGTAATGATGAACAATTCAATTTAGCGTGAAAGTCTCTACACACGTAACTTCTATCAGCACCAGTATCAAATATAATAGATGCGGATAAGTTATTAATGGTAAACGTACCCGTAACAAGCTCCGGGTCTTCACATGCCTCTCTAGCATTAATAACAAATGCTCTCCCACGTGCAGGTCCGATATTCTTCTCTGGATTCGGGCACTGGCTCTTATAGTGACCTTGTTTTCCACACCTAAAACAAGTAATGGTAGCCAAAGCAGTTCTATTTGCATTGGTGGCAAGAGTCTTGGTACCATTTGTATTTGTAACGAGAGCCCTACAATCTTCAGCAAGATGACCCTTTCGATTACATTTGTTGCATACCACATTACAGTAACCAGAGTGATGTTTGTGGCATCGGTTGCATAAAGGATTTTGTCCTTTATAACCAAAGCTTAAACCACTACCCGCACCTTGCGTGTTTTCTTGTTTCTTAAAAGATTGTTGTTGGTTACCTCGATCATAATTTCCATTCCACTTTCTTTTGTTACCTGATACCTTCACATCAGTATTGGATACTTTCTTATCCATGATGACCTGATCCATTAGCTCGTTTGCCATGGTTATAGCTTCATGAATTGTCTTAGGTTTCGATGCTGTAACATTTGCCTTGACCTTTTTGGGCAAACCATCTTTGTACATTTCAATCTTCCGTTCTTCGGTTGGAACCAATTCAGGACATAGCAAAACTAATTCCATGAATCGCTGATTGTAGTTGGTGATTTCAGTACCAATAACCTTCAGACTTCGTAACTCATCTTCCAACTTCCTAACCTCGTTCCTTGGACAATATTCGTTGATTAACATTGTTTTGAATTCTTCCCACGGAGTATCATAAGCTATATCTCCTCCTACAGCCTTCACATAATTTTTCCACCACGTGAGTGCACTATCTTGTAAAGTGCACGATGCATACTTGGTCATGTCCTTTTCAACACAACCACTGATTTTAAACACAGTCTCCATCTTTTCTATCCACCGGGTTAAACCGATTGGTCCTTCTGTTCCACTGAATGATGAGGGCTTGCAAGCTTGAAAAGTTTTGTAAGTGCACCCCACACGAGGATTTGGGTTAACTGCAGCACCTCTTGCAGCCTCGACCCATAACATTCTGTCGTTCACTTGCTGATTGATGAGTTCCTGGATTTCTTGTTCCGTCATTCGATTCAATCGCGCCATTTCCTAATGAAAGAAAATAATTATTCACATGGATTATTATAGATGTAGTGTGTATTTATAGTACATTATAGCTTGTTAATAATATGAACCAGGTATTATTATAAAAGCCTTTTCTTCTTATTAGCGTTTTATAATTATATCTAGGGTAGTACCTACACGTTAATGTCCATACTTAATAGCTTAGTACAGAATCAATTACTACCATCTAAATAATACTTAACCATGGAAAATTATTGCATTTCACACTTCACTATTTTACATATGCTTATCTTACATCGAACATTAAGCAAACCACACTAATAATATTATACAAAACATTATATGATCCCATGGTTTAATATGGCAGCGCATCGTTTGGTCTATTTTCTAGGACGTTTAGGTTCAAAGAATCGCTTAACGCTTATCCTGGCTGTCTGCCTATATTTTGGCTGTGGGACTGAAGAACTGGATGCCGGGATAGAACGAATAGGAATAGCGGGAATAGGGGTGGTAGTGTCTAGTGGAGTTGGTGCCACATCATCCTTACTAAACTCGGGATTTGAATTTTCTAATTCATTAGCCTTTCGTTTCTTTCCTAGTTCGAACTCGTCTTTTGTAATTTCCTGTATTTCTTCCTCGGGTTCACTTTCCTCCTCGGGTTCACTTTCCTCCTCGGGTTCACTTTCCTCCTCGGGTTCACTTTCCGGGTTCTCTATAGTCGGTTCATCCGGAATTTGTGAGTCTTCCCCAAAGATATTATTTTCGTCATCGGATAGGTTAATGACTGGAACACCATCTGAAGATTCTGGTTCGGAGTCGCTGAACGTGATGACAAGTTTTGAGCCCGACATCTATCACACAACAACTAACCCATTAGTACTACATAATATTTACATATAAATTTTAACCAACAATGATAAGCAATGGTTTTTAAATCAGACCCGGTCAAAGTCCAGACTTACTAATGTATCCTAACGACTTATCAGTTAGACACACTAATGCAAACCTGGTTCGCTAAGACCACCGCTCTGATACCACATGTCATAACCCGTCCTTAAACATAAGAACGTGTTAGATAACGTATGAATTCATTGCGAGGTATTGACCTCTATATGCGACATTTTTAAAAGAGAAACTGCATATATTATACATTACAAACCATAACCATTATTTTTGTTACAAGCTTTAGACAATAAAAAGATGATTATCGTTTAGCGATAATCTTCGACTTACAAACTTTACATATAATGATAACAACACGATTTCGAGCATATTTTACAACACAAATCCTTGGGTATGCAGTTTTATTTTTGACACAAATATGCGTACGCAAGATCCTGCTCAAATTCAACATAATGCAGCGGAAGCTTTAGTAATCACCTGAGAATAGACATGTTTTAAAAGGTCAACATAAAGTTGGTGAGATATAGGTTTAATGCCGGCAGCAATATATATATATATAGACCACAAGATTTCGTATATAAACAGTTTAATAAAAATATTCTAAGTGGTTGAGCACTTGGTAACCATACTTAACATTTAATCACGTCGCATATTCCCTTTATTATGAAATCTTACTACACCGTACCAAGTGTAGTCACGAAACGAAGTACTGTGCAACCGTTGAATACTGGTCGTCCAGTCCGGTTGGGGTTGTCAGGCCCGATAGATCTATCAACAGGATTCGCGTTTACAATACCGCTGTAAATAACAGTTACCAAGCTACAGGGAAGTATGCCAGTGGTACAACTCAACGTAGAATATATTTTTCAGTTACTTGTGTCCATAACGTAAAACATAAAATACATGTATTCTCATCCCGAAATATTTAGAGTTTAAAAGTGGGACTATATATTCACTTTCGTCTTGAAGATATATATATAATTTGACTTGGTCTCCGGTTGATATCACGAACCTATCCATATATAATATATCAATACCTTTTCTTTTTAAACAAACGTCACATATATATACTTGTTATACTTTTAATACTTTGAATAATTCCTTAGTCCGTAGTTAGCAGTCCGTTGTTAGTAATTCAATTTTAATGGTTCATTTTTAGATGTTTAATATACCCGCAATGAAATAAATAAAACCCCCAACGAAATAAATAAAACCCCATCGTATATGTATTGGTCGAGATTAATCTTAACCCACGGTACCGGTGTTGTCAAATGACGTGTTGCGTACATAAAGTACCGGTGTTGTCAAATGACGTGTTGCGTACAATCATGGGATCTTATGATTAATCTTCTCGTGTTGTTTACGGGTGATCCTGAACCATATAAAATTGAATTATAAGTACATATATATAAAATATCATGTTAACTTAAAAAGATGTGATTTATTTAATTTTTCCCAATTATTTTCGTGGCTAAACTAGTCTTGGATATCCGATTTTGTTTCGGTCATAGTTTCTTCGTTACAACTCCGTTTTCGTTGATTCAACTTGTCATCTCCTTGGATCGAGTCCCTCTTTAAGACTATGAACTGTAAATACCTTAGTTTGTATTCAAAATCACACGGCATAGGTCAAACTTTAGTGAAACTTATGAAGTTAATCATTTTCCATCATGTAAACAACCTTAAATGATTATTTTTCTAAAAATACTTATACTTTGAGTTAAATCATGAAATTTTTATGTGTTATCATATTCATAGTAAAAATCATTTTTCCAGAAAATAAACCTCCAATTCAAAGTTTAAGATGGTTTTTAATTATCCAACCCAAAACAGCCCCCGGTGGCACTCCGACGTCGTAAAAACAGTTTTTAAGATAATCTTTGAAAACCAAGTTATACCTTGTTAAATTAGCATATATTTAAGTTATATTACAGGTCTTGGAGTATTTTAAAAGTTAAGTTAGAAGGATCTATTTAGTTTGCAAACAAGTTTGAAAACATTCAAACTATGTTCTTGTTGTTAAAATTTTATACCACAAAATAAGATAGCTATATATATATGAATCGAATAAGGTTATGAACATAGATTCTACCTCAAGTTCCTTGGACAAGGTTGTTGTAAAAGAGGAGTAAGAACCTAGAACCAAAAGGGTGATGGAAGTGGATGAAAGATTGGAAGTAAGTTGGTGTTCTTGGAAGGATTTCTTGAAGTGTTTTTGTAAGGTTTTCTTATGAGGTTTAAGTGTTGTTTTTGAAGCTAAATGATGGGGAAAATGCTTGGAGATGATCAAGTATGAAGTTAAGAGTATTTTGAGAGAGAAATGGAAGTGTAAGTATGAGAAAATGGGGTGAAGAAATGGTGTGCATGCATAAAAACGTTTTTAGGTTATAAAGGAAAAAAAAGATACCTAACTTTGTTTTCTTGCTAAATAATTCATGCTACTTGACAAATGGTTGGTTCCACATGTTTCTTAATCATTTAAGGCTGCTAAGGAGCAGATTTTTATTGGTATATACCAATAGTAAATACATCTAGAAGCTGCGTATGATACGGGTACATATACCCTAGGTATACGTATAGAAATCTTTGAGAAAACGGAACGAGGATTCAAATATAGCTATCTTTTGTAAATATACTTATATTGTTTTATGTATTTAAGTCTTTAAAAGTGATTAAATACATTACTTATACGATATATGTATAAACATTATAGGTTATAAGTATTTAAGTCAAATAACGTTACGTATGGTTATCGTTTTGAAAACTTAAGTTAGTAGTTTCAAAATATACTTATAAATTATTGTTATTAATACAAAATGAGATATTAAAACATTCTTAGGTCATGTTAAATATGTATATATACATATATATACACAAACGTATAATTATCATATATTGTATAGTTCGTGATATCATCGGTCAAACTAGACGGTCAAACGTTGTGTAAAACTCTTTTCGAAAAACATAAGTCTCGACAATTTGGATTGCTTATCATGTTGGTAAGGTTTAATTTATGTAAATATTAATCTTATAAGTATAGAACGATCGAAAAAGTGCGGGTCGTTACAACGTTAAGGGTAGACAACTGAATATTTTAGAAGACCTACCAAAGGATATGATTGAGGAAATCTTATCTAGAGTCGGTCAGAATTCATCAGCACATTTAGTTATGGTGAAATTAACTTGTCAAACATTTGAAAGACTTTCCAGAAATGTCTTAGTCTATAAAATGCTTTCCTTTGATAGGTGGGGTATATCACATTGGGGAGACCGTAAGTTACACCGTGTTTTCTTTAAAGCGTTAAATGCGGGGAACCCAAATGCAATTTTACGCTACGAGTTAAGAACCTATTTTGACTCAACATATCCCAACATAGGATTTCATGAGTTAGAAAGAGCTTCTAACATGCGACATATAGAAGCATGTTATACTTACGGGTTAGTAATGTTCGCTTCTTACCAAAGTGAGAAAAAGAATATCGGGTAACAACTTTTAAATAAAACCTTCCCACAAGTGACGGATTCAGTAGTTGGGGTGAGAAACAAGGTTTTTAGATTATTACGAGGCTGTTGGACATTACGAAACCCTCGTCCTTTTGACGACATTACAACATGCTGCCTAGCCAATGGTCATAACGGTTATTTTCCACAAGACCAAGGATGGGAAGTCGTCTTAGTAAAACCAGAATGCATGACTTGTTTCTGGACTTATGAATTACGTGTCTTTATTTCCTTTGCTGAACAACTTGCGTATTAACTAGATTTTTCTTCAAAACTGTCCTGTATCAAAGTGTACTATATTTCATGTTATATGTAATATAGCGAAGTTTTAAGTTTGAAGAATATTTGTATGTGATATATTATTATAATCAGGATTTCATATGGAATTGTAGTAGTTGAATTGTATATTAGCTACTAAGTATGAACTTAACGGGTAGGTAGTACCCGAATTTAAACTTATAAAACGCTAATATGAAGAAAAAGCTTTTATAAATCAGTTCATATTATGCTACGAAATACTATTGACTACTCTTAATATTCTGTATGATTAACTCGATTCTTTTGACTATTTTTGAAGGAAATGGCACCGACGACTCGTCAGAATTTGAACATGAGCGAGGAAGACTTCCGTGTTTTCCTTGCAGCAAACATAGCCGCAGTACAGGCTGCGATGCAAAATAACAATAACTCTGGATCTAGCAATGGAACTAATTCCACAAGAAATTGTGTAGGATGCTCCTACAAAGAATTCAGTGCCTGCAAACCTTTGGAATTTGATGGAACTGAAGGACCAATTGGATTGAAACGGTGGACCGAGAAAGTCGAATCGGTGTTTGCCATAAGTAATTGTACTGAAGAGGACAAAGTTAAGTACGCTACGCATACTTTCACAGATATTGCGTTAATGTGGTGGAACACCTATGTTGAACAGGTAGGACAAAATGCTGCTTACGCACTACCGTGGTCGGCATTCAAGCAAATGATGAACGAGCAGTACCGTCCTAGAAACGAAGTCAAAAAGCTCAAGGTGGAGCTTAGAGAGTTACGAACACAAGGGTTCGACACTACCACATATGAAAGACGATTCACAGAGTTGTGCCTATTATGTCCAGGAACGTTCGAAGATGAAGAAGAGAAGATCGACGCATTTATAAAAGGGTTAACAGTAAGGATTCAAGAAGATGTGAGTTCAGAAGAGCCCGCTTCCATACAAAAGGCAAGTCGAATGGATCATAAACTCATAAATCAGATTGAGGGAAGAATTAAAGAGCAGGCGGCTGAAGAAGCCAACATGAAACAACTCAATAGAAAGTGGGAAGAAACCAGTGACAAGGGTCACCAATACAACAACAACAACAATTATAACCACAACCGCAACAACAATCGCAACAATAACCGCAATCCCAACAATAACTACAACAAATGTCCCAACAACAACAACAACTACAACAATCATTCCAACAACAATAACAATCCCAACAACAACCTCAATAACAACAACGGCAACAAAAACCAAAAATGCCAAAGGTGTAAAGAGTACCACCAGAATGGGTACTGTACGACATTTTGCACCAAGTGTAAAAGAACTGGCCATGGTGCGAAAAAGTGTGAGGTTTACGGAACAAAGTTTAACAGAACTAAAGGAACAAATAGTGGCGAAACAAGTAATGCCGCCTTTGCTTGTTATTGATGTGGAAAACTGGGCCACATTAGAAGTAATTGCCTGAATCAGGGGAATACTAATGGGCAGGGCCGTAGAAGAGTTTTCAATATTAATACGGCAGAAGCGCAGGAAGACCCGAAGCTTGTTACAGGTACGTTTCTTATTGATAATAAATCTGCTTATGTTTTATTTGATTCGGGTGCGGATAAAAGCTATATGAGTAGAGATTTTTGTGCTAAGTTAAGTTGCCCATTGACGCCTTTGGATAATAAATTTTTACTCGAATTAGCAAATGGTAAATTAATTTCAGCAGATAATATATGTCGGGATAGAGAAATTAAACTGGGTGATGAAACGCTTAAGATTGATTTAATACCAGTCGACTTAGGAAGTTTTGATGTAATAATTGGCATGGACTGGTTGAAGAAGGTAAGAGCAGAGGTCGTTTGTTACAAAATTGCGATTCGCATTATGCGTGAAAAAGGAAAACCTTTAATGGTGTATGGAGAAAACAATAACGCGAAGTTAAATCTTATTAGTAGTTTGAAGGCGCAAAAACTAATAAGAAAAGGTTGTTACGTCATTCTAGCACATATCGAGGAACTTAAACCTGAAGAAAAGAACATTAGTGATGTTCCCGTCGCAAAAGAATTTTCCGATATATTTCCGAAAGAATTATCGGGATTACCCCCACATCGATCCGTTGAATTTCAAATAGACCTTGTACCAAGAGCTGCACCAATAGCTCGTGCTCCATACAGACTCGCACCCAGCGAAATGAAAGAATTACAAAGTCAGTTACAGGAACTTTTAGAGCATGGTTTCATTCGACCAAGTACATCACCATGGGGAGCTCCTGTTCTGTTTGTCAAGAAGAAAGATGGTACATTCAGGTTGTGTATCGACTACTGAGAGTTGAACAAACTTACCATCAAGAACCGTTACCCATTATCGAAAATCAACGACTTATTTGATCAACTACAAGGCTCCTCGGTTTATTCGAAGATCGATTTACGTTCTGGATATCACCAAATGCGGGTGAAAGAGGATGACATTCCGAAGACTGCTTTTAGGACGCGTTACGGTCATTACGAGTTTATGGTTATGCCGTTTGGATTGACTAACGCACCAGCTGTGTTCATGGACCTCATGAACCGAGTGTGTTGGCCATATCTTGACAAGTTTATCATTGTTTTCATCAATGACATACTTATTTACTCGAAGAATGATCAAAAGCACGAAGAACATTTGAGAAAAGTGCTAGAGTTGCTGAGAAAAGAAAAACTGTACGCTAAGTTTTCAAAGTGTGCATTTTGGTTGGAAGAAGTTCAATTCCTCGGTCATATAGTGAACAAAGAAGGTATTCAAGTGGATCCGGCAAAGATTGAAACCGTTGAAAAGTGGAAAACCCCGAAAACTCCGAAACACATACGCCAATTTTTAGGGCTAGCTGGTTATTACAGGAGATTCATCCAAGATTTTTCCAAAATAGCAAAACCCTTGACTGCATTAACACATAAAGGGAGGAAATTTGAATGGAAGGATGAACAAGAAAAAGCGTTTCAATTGTTGAAGAAAAAGTTAACTACGGCACCTATATTGTCATTACCTGAAGGGAATGATGATTTTGTGGTATATTGTGACGCCTCAAAGCAAGGTCTCGATTGTGTATTAATGCAACGAACGAAAGTAATTGCTTATGCGTCTAGACAATTGAAGATTCACGAGCAGAATTATACGACGCATGATTTGGAATTAGGCGCGGTTGTTTTTGCATTAAAGACTTGGAGGCACTACTTATATGGGGTCAAAAGTATTATATATACCGACCACAAAAGTCTTCAACAAATATTTAATCAGAAACAACTGAACATGAGGCAGCGCAGATGGATTGAATTGTTGAATAATTACGACTTTGAGATTCGTTACCACCCGGGGAAGGCAAATGTGGTAGCCGACACCTTGAGCAGAAAGGACAGAGAACCTATTTGTAGTGACCCGAACTTTTCCATGTTTATATATATTAATTGAGATTGATATTTACATGATTAAATGTTTCCAACATGTTAAGCAATCAAACTTGTTAAGACTTGATTAATTGAAATATGTTTCATATAGACAATTGACCACCCAAGTTGACCGGTGATTCACGAACGTTAAAACTTGTAAAAACTATATGATGACATATATATGGATATATATATAGTTAACATGATACTATGATAAGTAAACATATCATTAAGTATATTAACAATGAACTACATATGTAAAAACAAGACTACTAACTTAATGATTTTTAAACGAGACATATATGTAACGATTATCGTTGTAAAGACATTTAATGTATATATATCATATTAAGAGATATTCATACATGATAATATCATGATAATATAATAATTTAAAATCTCATTTGATATTATAAACATTGGGTTAACAACATTTAATAAGATCGTTAACCTAAAGGTTTCAAAACAACACTTACATGTAACGACTAACGATGACTTAACGACTCAGTTAAAATGTATATACATGTAGTGTTTTAATATGTATTTATACACTTTTGAAAGACTTCAATACACTTATCAAAATACTTCTACTTAACAAAAATTCTTACAATTACATCCTCGTTCAGTTTCATCAACAATTCTACTCGTATGCACCCGTATTCGTACTCGTACAATACACAGCTTTTAGATGTATGTACTATTGGTATATACACTCCAATGATCAGCTCTTAGCAGCCCATGTGAGTCACCTAACACATGTGGGAACCATCATTTGGCAACTAGCATGAAATATCTCATAAAATTACAAAAATATGAGTAATCATTCATGACTTATTTACATGAAAACAAAATTACATATCCTTTATATCTAATCCATACACCAACGACCAAAAACACCTACAAACACTTTCATTCTTCAATTTTCTTCATCTAATTGATCTCTCTCAAGTTCTATCTTCAATTTCTAAGTGTTCTTCATAAATTCCAAAAGTTCTAGTTTCATAAAATCAAGAATACTTTCAAGTTTGCTAGCTCACTTCCAATCTTGTAAGGTGATCATCCAACCTCAAGAAATCTTTGTTTCTTACAGTAGGTTATCATTCTAATACAAGGTAATAATCATATTCAAACTTTGGTTCAATTTCTATAACTATAACAATCTTATTTCAAGTGATGATCTTACTTGAACTTGTTTTCGTGTCATGATTCTGCTTCAAGAACTTCGAGCCATCCAAGGATCCATTGAAGCTAGATCAATTTTTCTCTTTTCCAGTAGGTTTATCCAAGGAACTTAAGGTAGTAATGATGTTCATAACATCATTCGATTCATACATATAAAGCTATCTTATTCGAAGGTTTAAACTTGTAATTACTAGAACATAGTTTAGTTAATTCTAAACTTGTTCGCAAACAAAAGTTAATCCTTCTAACTTGACTTTTAAAATCAACTAAACACATGTTCTATATCTATATTATATGCTAACTTAATGATTTAAAACCTGGAAACACGAAAAACACCGTAAAACCGGATTTACGCCGTCGTAGTAACACCGCGGGCTGTTTTGGGTTAGTTAATTAAAAACTATGATAAACTTTGATTTAAAAGTTATTATTCTGAGAAAATGATTTTTATTATGAACATGAAACTATATCCAAAAATTATGGTTAAACTCAAAGTGGAAGTATGTTTTCTAAAATGGTCATCTAGACGTCGTTCTTTCGACTGAAATGACTACCTTTACAAAAATGACTTGTAACTTATTTTTCCGACTATAAACCTATACATTTTCTGTTTAGATTCATAAAATAGAGTTCAATATGAAACCATAGCAATTTGATTCACTCAAAACGGATTTAAAATGAAGAAGTTATGGGTAAAACAAGATTGGATAATTTTTCTCATTTTAGCTACGTGAAAATTGGTAACAAATCTATTCCAACCATAACTTAATCAACTTGTATTGTATATTATGTAATCTTGAGATACCATAGACACGTATACAATGTTTCGACCTATCATGTCGACACATCTATATATATTTCGGAACAACCATAGACACTCTATATGTGAATGTTGGAGTTAGCTATACAGGGTTGAGGTTGATTCCAAAATATATATAGTTTGAGTTGTGATCAATACTGAGATATGTATACACTGGGTCGTGGATTGATTCAAGATAATATTTATCGATTTATTTCTGTACATCTAACTGTGGACAACTAGTTGTAGGTTACTAACGAGGACAGCTGACTTAATAAACTTAAAACATTAAAATATATTAAAAGTGTTGTAAATATATTTTGAACATACTTTGATATATATGTATATATTGTTATAGGTTCGTGAATCAACCAGTGGCCAAGTCTTACTTCCCGACGAAGTAAAAATCTGTGAAAGTGAGTTATAGTCCCACTTTTAAAATCTAATATTTTTGGGATGAGAATACATGCAGGTTTTATAAATGATTTACAAAATAGACACAAGTACGTGAAACTACATTCTATGGTTGAATTATCGAAATCGAATATGCCCCTTTTTATTAAGTCTGGTAATCTAAGAATTAGGGAACAGACACCCTAATTGACGCGAATCCTAAAGATAGATCTATTGGGCCTAACAAACCCCATCCAAAGTACCGGATGCTTTAGTACTTCGAAATTTATATCATATCCGAAGGGTGTCCCGGAATGATGGGGATATTCTTATATATGCATCTTGTTAATGTCGGTTACCAGGTGTTCACCATATGAATGATTTTTATCTCTATGTATGGGATGTGTATTGAAATATGAAATCTTGTGGTCTATTGTTACGATTTGATATATATAGGTTAAACCTATAACTCACCAACATTTTTGTTGACGTTTAAAGCATGTTTATTCTCAGTTGAATATTAAGAGCTTCCGCTGTTGCATACTAAAATAAGGACAAGATTTGGAGTCCATGTTTGTATGATATTGTGTAAAAACTGCATTCAAGAAACTGATTTCGATGTAACATATTTGTATTGTAAACCATTATGTAATGGTCGTGTGTAAACAGGATATTTTAGATTATCATTATTTGATAATCTACGTAAAGCTTTTTAAACCTTTATTTATGAAATAAAGGTTATGGTTTGTTTTAAAAATGAATGCAATCTTTGAAAACGTCTCATATAGAGGTCAAAACCTCGCAACGAAATCAATTAATATGGAACGTTTTTAATCAATAAGAACGGGACATTTCAGTTGGTATCAGAGCGTTGGTCTTAGAGAACCAGAATTTTGCATTAGTGTGTCTTATCGAGTTTGTTAGGATGCATTAGTGAGTCTGGACTTCGACCGTGTTTACTTGAAAAATGATTGCTTAACAAATTTTGTTGGAAACTATATATTTTTAACATGTGAATATTATGTGATATATTAATCTCTTAACGCGTTTGATATTATGTGATAGATGTCTACCTCTAGAACAAGTCCCATTGACTCACCTAATAATAATGAAGAGTCAAATGTAAATTGGAATGATTCGTGGACTGATTCACAAGTTCCCGAAGAGGAACCGGAAGAAGAGTCGGAACCGGAAGAAGAATCGGAACCGGAAGAAGAATCGGAACCGGATGAAGAAATAGAATAGGTGGGGGAAATAATAAAACGGTTAAGTAAAAGAAAATCCTCAACCAACCGACCAAGGTTAATTATGGTCAATGGTGTTTCCGCCAAGGAAGCAAAATATTGGGAGGATTACCAATTCTCCGATGAATCGGATTCCGACGAGAATTCCGATGATGTTATAGAAATTACCCCAACTGAATTTAAAAAGGCAAAAGAAAATAATAAGGGAAAGGGCATAAAAATAGAGAAATCTAATTCCAACCCCGATGAACTTTATATGTATCGTCAACCCCCGAAGTCCTTAAGTTGTAACAATGACCCGGGAACCTCTAAACCACCAGGTTTTTCTAAACCAATGTGGATCACGACGGCTCGTATTAGGGGAACATCATATATCCCTAGAAACTTGGCAAAACGAACCAAAACCGAAGAAGAAGAAACAAGCGAGTCGGAATAAGATAGTTGTATTCGTGTGGTGTAATATATGTAATATAGTGTGCTTATGCTTTATGATATATGTAAAAATTGCTTGTATTAATAAGTATTTTTTTTTATGAATCTAACTCTTGTCTATTTTACAGTATAAAAACACAAAATGGATAGACAACCCAATATTTTAAGAGACCTACCCGGAGACATGATTGATGAAATCTTGTCTAGAGTCGGTCAGAATTCTTCGGCACAACTATTTAAGGCGAGATCAGTTTGTAAGACATTCGAAGAACGTTCCAAGAATGCCTTGGTTTATAAAAGGCATTCGTTCGGAAGATGGGGGATATCACATTGGGAAATCCATAAGTTACGATGTGTTTACTTTGACGCATATATTGCGGGGAACACAAATGCTATTTTACGCAATGGGTTAAGAAATTATTTTGACTCAATATATCTGAATATTGGACTTCGTGATTTAGAAAAAGTGGCTAACATGCAACATAAAGAAGCATGTTATGCTTACGGATTAGTAATGTTCGCTTCTCACCAAAGTGAGAACAAGAACATCGGGCTACAACTATTAAACAAAACGTTCCCACAAGTGACGGAGTCGGTAATTGGGATAAGAAATGAGGTTTTTAGATTGTTACGGGACTGTTGGACATTACGTAACCCTCGTCCCTTTGAAGACATTACAACACGCTGTCTTATCAACGGCCATAACGGTTATGTTCCACAAGACCAAGGATGGGAAGTAGTCCTAGTAAAACCAGAATGCATGACTTGTTTCTGGACGTATGAATTACGTGTCTTTATTGCCTTTGCTGAACGACTTGTGTACTAGCTAGAATTATCTTCACAACCATCTTGTATCAAATTTATTGTGTGCTATATTTCATGCTATATGTAAAATAAGCGGTATTGTAAGTTTGTAAAATATTGTGTAAAAGTTTGAACGCGAAATATTATTATAATCAGTTTTTCATATAGAATTGTAGTAGTTGAATTGTATATTAGCTACTAAGTATGAACTTAACGGGTAGGTACTACCCGAATTTAAACTTATAAAACGCTAATATGAAGAAAAAGCTTTTATAAATGAGTTCATATTATCCTACGAAATACTATTAACTACTCTTAATATTCTGTATGATTAACTTGTTCCATTTAACTATTTTGAAGGAAATGGCACCGACTACTCGACACACCGTGAATATGAATGAAGAGGAATTCCGTACTTTTCTAGCTTCAAACATAGCCGCAGTACAGGCTGCGCTACATACCAACAATAACCTTGGATCTAGCAGTACAGGAAATCGTGTAGGATGCACCTACAAAGAATTCACTGCCTGCAAACCTTTAGAATTTGATGGAACCGAAGGACTGATCGGATTGAAACGGTGGACCGAGAAGGTCGAATCGGTGTTTGCCATAAGTAAGTGTACTGAAGAGGACAAAGTAAAGTACGCTACGCATACCTTCACAGGTTCTGCGTTAACATGGTGGAATACCTATCTAGAGCAAGTGGGACAAGACGATGCGTACGCACTACCGTGGTCAGCATTCAAGCACTTGATGAACGAGAAGTACCGTCCCAGAACTGAGGTCAATAAGCTCAAGACAGAACTTAGAGGGTTACGAACCCAAGGATTTGATATTACCACGTACGAAAGACGATTCACAGAATTGTGCCTATTGTGTCCGGGAGCATTCGAAGATGAGGAAGAGAAGATCGACGCGTTTGTGAAAGGATTACCGGAAAGAATCCAAGAAGATATAAGTTCACACGAGCCCGCCTCCATACAACAGGCATGTAGAATGGCTCACAAACTCGTGAACCAGATTGAAGAAAGAATTAAAGAACAGACTGCTGAAGAGGCCAATGTGAAGCAAGTCAAAAGAAAGTGTGAGGAAAACGGTGATAAGAATCACCAATACAACAACAACAGCAATTACAACAATAATCGCAACAATTATCCCAACAATCGCAACATCAATCGCAACTACAACAAACGGCCCAACAACAACAACAACAGCAACTACAACAATCATCCCAACAACAATAATAACCGCAACAACAACAACAATCAGAAGCAGCTATGCCAAAGGTGTGAAAAGAATCACTCGAGGTTCTGTACCAAATTTTGCAACAAGTGTAAAAGAAATGGTCATAGCGCGGCGAAGTGTGAGGTCTACGGACCAGGGGTTAATAGAACGAAAGGAACAAATGGTGTCGGAACGAGTAATGGCGGAGCAAGTAGTGTCGGAGCAAGTTATGCCAATGTAGTTTGTTATAAATGTGGAAAACCGGGCCACATTATTAGAAATTGCCCGAACCAGGAGAACACGAATGGACAAGGCCGTGGAAGAGTTTTCAATATTAATGCGGCAAAGGCACAGGAAGACCCGGAGCTTGTTACGGGTACGTTTCTTATTGACAATAAATCTGCTTACGTTTTATTTGATTCGGGTGCGGATAGAAGCTATATGAGTAGAGATTTTTGTGCTAAATTAAGTTGTCCATTGACGCCTTTGGATAGTAAATTTTTACTCGAATTAGCAAATGGTAAATTAATTTCAGCAGATAATATATGTCGGAATCGAGAAATTAAACTGGTTAGCGAAACATTTAAGATTGATTTGATACCAGTAGAGTTAGGGAGTTTTGATGTGATAATCGGTATGGACTGGTTGAAAGAAGTGAAAGCGGAGATCGTTTGTTACAAAAATGCAATTCGCATTATACGAGAAAAAGGAAAACCCTTAATGGTGTACGGAGAAAAAGGCAACATGAAGCTACATCTTATTAGTAATTTGAAGGCACAAAAACTAATAAGAAAAGGTTACTATGCTGTTCTAGCACACGTCGAGAAAGTACAAACTGAAGAAAAGAGCATCAATGATGTTCCCGTCGCAAAAGAATTTCCTGATGTATTTCCGAAAGAATTACCGGGATTACCCCCACATCGATCCGTTGAATTTCAAATAGATCTTGTACCAGGAGCTGCACCAATAGCTCGTGCTCCTTACAGACTCACACCCAGCGAGATGAAAGAACTACAAAGCCAATTACAAGAACTTTTAGAGCGTGGTTTCATTAGACCAAGCACATCACCGTGGGGAGCTCCTGTTTTGTTTATCAAGAAGAAAGATGGTACATTCAGGTTGTATATCGACTACCGAGAGTTGAACAAACTTACCATCAAGAACCGCTACCCACTACCGAGAATCGATGACTTATTTGATCAACTACAAGGCTCGTCTGTTTATTCAAAGATTGACTTACATTCCGGGTATCATCAAATGCGGGTGAAAGAAGATGATATTCCAAAGACTGCTTTTAGAACACGTTACGGTCATTACGAGTTTATGGTCATGCCGTTTGGTTTAACTAATGCACCAGCTGTGTTCATGGACCTTATGAACCGAGTGTGTGGACCATACCTTGACAAGTTTGTCATTGTTTTCATTGATGACATACTTATTTACTCAAAGAATGACCAAGAACACGGTGAACATTTGAGAAAGGTGTTAGAAGTATTGAGGAAGGAAGAATTGTACGTTAAGTTTTCAAAGTGTGCATTTTGGTTGGAAGAAGTTCAATTCCTCGGTCACATAGTGAACAAAGAAGGTATTAAGGTGGATCCGGCAAAGATAGAAACTGTTGAAAAGTGGGAAACCCCGAAAACTCTGAAACACATACGCCAGTTTTTAGGACTAGCTGGTTACTACAGAAGGTTCATCCAAGACTTTTCCAGAATAGCAAAACCCTTGACTGCATTAACGCATAAAGGGAAGAAATTTGAATGGAATGATGAACAAGAGAAAGCGTTTCAGTTATTGAAGAAAAAGCTAACTACGGCACCTATATTGTCATTGCCTGAAGGGAATGATGATTTTGTGATTTATTGTGATGCATCAAAGCAAGGTCTCGGTTGTGTATTAATGCAACGAACGAAGGTGATTGCTTATGCGTCTAGACAATTGAAGATTCACGAACAAAATTATACGACGCATGATTTGGAATTAGGTGCGGTTTTTTTTGCATTAAAGACTTGGAGGCACTACTTATATGGGGTCAAAAGTATTATATATACCGACCACAAAAGTCTTCAACACATATTTAATCAGAAACAACTGAATATGAGGCAGCGTAGGTGGATTGAATTATTGAATGATTACGACTTTGAGATTCGTTACCACCCGGGGAAGGCAAATGTGGTAGCCGATGCCTTGAGCAGGAAGGACAGAGAACCCATTCGAGTAAAATCTATGAATATAATGATTCATAATAACATTACTACTCAAATAAAGGAGGCGCAACAAGGAGTTTTAAAAGAGGGAAATTTAAAGGATGAAATACCCAAAGGATCGGAGAAGCATCTTAATATTCGGGAAGACGGAACCCGGTATAGGGCTGAAAGGATTTGGGTACCAAAATTTGGAGATATGAGAGAAATGGTACTTAGAGAAGCTCATAAAACCAGATACTCAATACATCCTGCAACGGGGAAGATGTACAAGGATCTCAAGAAACATTTTTGGTGGCCGGGTATGAAAGCCGATGTTGCTAAATACGTAGGAGAATGTTTGACGTGTTCTAAGGTCAAAGCTGAGCATCAGAAACCATCAGGTCTACTTCAACAACCCGAAATCCTGGAATGGAAATGGGAAAACATTACCATGGATTTCATCACTAAATTGCCAAGGACTGCAAGTGGTTTTGATACTATTTGGGTAATAGTTGATCGTCTCACCAAATCAGCACACTTCCTGCCAATAAGAGAAGATGACAAGATGGAGAAGTTAGCACGACTGTATTTAAAGGAAGTCGTCTCCAGACATGGAATACCAATCTCTATTATCTCTGATAGGGATGGCAGATTTATTTCAAGATTCTGGCAGACATTACAGCAAGCATTAGGAACTCGTCTAGACATGAGTACTACCTATCATCCACAAACTGATGGGCAGAGCGAAAGGACAATACAAATGCTTGAAGACATGCTACGAGCATGTGTTATTGATTTCGGAAACAGTTGGGATCGACATCTACCGTTAGTAGAATTTTCCTACAACAACAGCTACCATTCAAGCATTGAGATGGCGCCGTTTGAAGCACTTTATGGTAGAAAGTGCAGGTCTCTAATTTGTTGGAGTGAAGTGGGGGATAGACAGATTACGGGTCCGGAGATTATACAAGAAACTACCGAGAAGATCATCCAAATTCAACAACGGTTGAAAACCGCCCAAAGTCGACAAAAGAGCTACGCTGACATTAAAAGAAAAGATATAGAATTTGAAATTGGAGAGATGGTCATGCTTAAAGTTGCACCTTGGAAAGGCGTTGTTCGATTTGGTAAACGAGGGAAATTAAATCCAAGGTATATTGGACCATTCAAGATTATTGATCGTGTCGGACCAGTAGCTTACCGACTAGAGTTACCTCAACAACTCGCGGCTGTACATAACACTTTCCACGTCTCGAATTTGAAGAAATGTTTTGCTAAAGAAGATCTCACTATTCCGTTAGATGAAATCCAAATCAACGAAAAACTTCAATTCATCGAAGAACCTATCGAAATAATGGATCGTGAGGTTAAAAGACTTAAGCAAAACAAGATACCAATTGTTAAGGTTCGATGGAATGCTCGTAGAGGACCCGAGTTCACCTGGGAGCATGAAGATCAGATGAAGAAGAAATACCCGCATCTATTTCCAGAAGATTCGTCAACACCTTCAACAGCTTAAAATTTCGGGACGAAATGTATTTAACGGGTAGGTACTGTAGTGACCCGAACTTTTCCATGTTTATATATATTAATTGAGATTGATATTTACATGATTAAATGTTTCCAACATGTTAAGCAATCAAACTTGTTAAGACTTGATTAATTGAAATATGTTTCATATAGACAATTGACCACCCAAGTTGACCGGTGATTCACGAACGTTAAAACTTGTAAAAACTATATGATGACATATATATGGATATATATATAGTTAACATGATACTATGATAAGTAAACATATCATTAAGTATATTAACAATGAACTACATATGTAAAAACAAGACTACTAACTTAATGATTTTTAAACGAGACATATATGTAACGATTATCGTTGTAAAGACATTTAATGTATATATATCATATTAAGAGATATTCATACATGATAATATCATGATAATATAATAATTTAAAATCTCATTTGATATTATAAACATTGGGTTAACAACATTTAACAAGATCGTTAACCTAAAGGTTTCAAAACAACACTTACATGTAACGACTAACGATGACTTAACGACTCAGTTAAAATGTATATACATGTAGTGTTTTAATATGTATTTATACACTTTTGAAAGACTTCAATACACTTATCAAAATACTTCTACTTAACAAAAATGCTTACAATTACATCCTCGTTCAGTTTCATCAACAATTCTACTCGTATGCACCCGTATTCGTACTCGTACAATACACAGCTTTTAGATGTATGTACTATTGGTATATACACTCCAATGATCAGCTCTTAGCAGCCCATGTGAGTCACCTAACACATGTGGGAACCATCATTTGGCAACTAGCATGAAATATCTCATAAAATTACAAAAATATGAGTAATCATTCATGACTTATTTACATGAAAACAAAATTACATATCCTTTATATCTAATCCATACACCAATGACCAAAAACACCTACAAACACTTTCATTCTTCAATTTTCTTCATCTAATTGATCTCTCTCAAGTTCTATCTTCAAGTTCTAAGTGTTCTTCATAAATTCCAAAAGTTCTAGTTTCATAAAATCAAGAATACTTTCAAGTTTGCTAGCTCACTTCCAATCTTGTAAGGTGATCATCCAACCTCAAGAAATCTTTGTTTCTTACAGTAGGTTATCATTCTAATACAAGGTAATAATCATATTCAAACTTTGGTTCAATTTCTATAACTATAACAATCTTATTTCAAGTGATGATCTTACTTGAACTTGTTTTCGTGTCATGATTCTGCTTCAAGAACTTCGAGCCATCCAAGGATCCATTGAAGCTAGATCCATTTTTCTCTTTTCCAGTAGGTTTATCCAAGGAACTTAAGGTAGTAATGATGTTCATAACATCATTCGATTCATACATATAAAGCTATCTTATTCGAAGGTTTAAACTTGTAATCACTAGAACATAGTTTAGTTAATTCTAAACTTGTTCGCAAACAAAAGTTAATCCTTCTAACTTGACTTTTAAAATCAACTAAACACATGTTCTATATCTATATGATATGCTAACTTAATGATTTAAAACCTGGAAACACGAAAAACACCGTAAAACCGGATTTACGCCGTCGTAGTAACACCGCGGGCTGTTTTGGGTTAGTTAATTAAAAACTATGATAAACTTTGATTTAAAAGTTGTTATTCTGAGAAAATGATTTTTATTATGAACATGAAACTATATCCAAAAATTATGGTTAAACTCAAAGTGGAAGTATGTTTTCTAAAATGGTCATCTAGACGTCGTTCTTTCGACTGAAATGACTACCTTTACAAAAACAACTTGTAACTTATTTTTCCGACTATAAACCTATAATTTTTCTGTTTAGATTCATAAAATAGAGTTCAATATGAAACCATAGCAATTTGATTCACTCAAAACGGATTTAAAATGAAGAAGTTATGGGTAAAACAAGATTGGATAATTTTTCTCATTTTAGCTACGTGAAAATTGGTAACAAATCTATTCCAACCATAACTTAATCAACTTGTATTGTATATTATGTAATCTTGAGATACCATAGACACGTATACAATGTTTCGACCTATCATGTCGACACATCTATATATATTTCGGAACAACCATAGACACTCTATATGTGAATGTTGGAGTTAGCTATACAGGGTTGAGGTTGATTCCAAAATATATATAGTTTGAGTTGTGATCAATACTGAGATATGTATACACTGGGTCGTGGATTGATTCAAGATAATATTTATCGATTTATTTCTGTACATCTAGCTGTGGACAACTAGTTGTAGGTTACTAACGAGGACAGCTGACTTAATAAACCTAAAACATCAAAATATATTAAAAGTGTTGTAAATATATTTTGAACATACTTTGATATATATGTATATATTGTTATAGGTTCGTGAATCAACCAGTGGCCAAGTCTTACTTCCCGACGAAGTAAAAATCTGTGAAAGTGAGTTATAGTCCCACTTTTAAAATCTAATATTTTTGGGATGAGAATACATGCAGGTTTTATAAATGATTTACAAAATAGACACAAGTACGTGAAACTACATTCTATGGTTGAATTATCGAAATCGAATATGCCCCTTTTTATTAAGTCTGGTAATCTAAGAATTAGGGAACAGACACCCTAATTGACGCGAATCCTAAAGATAGACCTATTGGGCCTAACAAACCCCATCCAAAGTACCGGATGCTTTAGTACTTCGAAATTTATATCATATCCGAAGGGTGTCTCGGAATGATGGGGATATTCTTATATATGCATCTTGTTAATGTCGGTTACCAGGTGTTCACCATGTGAATGATTTTTATCTATATGTATGGGATGTGTATTGAAATATGAAATCTTGTGGTCTATTGTTACGATTTGATATATATAGGTTAAACCTATAACTCACCAACATTTTTGTTGACGTTTAAAGCATGTTTATTCTCAGGTGAATATTAAGAGCTTCCGCTGTTGCATACTAAAATAAGGACAAGATTTGGAGTCCATGTTTGTATGATATTGTGTAAAAACTGCATTCAAGAAACTGATTTCGATGTAACATATTTGTATTGTAAACCATTATGTAATGGTCGTGTGTAAACAGGATATTTTAGATTATCATTATTTGATAATCTACGTAAAGCTTTTTAAACCTTTATTTATGAAATAAAGGTTATGGTTTGTTTTAAAAATGAATGCAGTCTTTGAAAACGTCTCATATAGAGGTCAAAACCTCGCAACGAAATCAATTAATATGGAACGTTTTTAATCAATAAGAACGGGATATTTCACTATTCGAGTAAAAGCTATGAATATAATGATTCACACTAACCTTACTACTCAAATAACGGAGGCGCAACAAGGAGTTTTAAAAGAGGGAAATTTAAAGGATGAAATACCCAAAGGATCGGAGAAGCATCTTAATATTCGGGAAGACGGAACCCGGTATAGGGCTGAAAGGATTTGGGTACCAAAATTTAGAGATATGAGAGAAATGGTACTTAGAGAAGCTCATAAAACCAGATACTCAATACATCCTGGAATGGGGAAGATGTACAAGGATATCAAGAAACATTTTTGGTGGCCGGGTATGAAAGCCGATGTTGCTAAATACGTAGGAGAATGTTTGACGTGTTCTAAGGTCAAAGCTGAGCATCAGAAACCATCAGGTCTAATTCAACAACCCAAAATTCCGGAATGGAAATGGGAAAACATTACCATGGATTTCATCACTAAATTGCTAAGGACTGCCAGTGGTTTTGATACTATTTGGGTAATAGTTGATCGTCTCACCAAATCAGCACACTTCCTGTCAATAAGAGAAGATGACCAGATGGAGAAGTTAGCACGACTGTATTTGAAGGAAGTAATCTCCAGACATGGAATACCAATCTCTATTATCTCTGATAGGGATGGCAGATTTATTTCAAGATTCTGGCAGACATTACAGCAAGCATTAGGAACTCGTCTAGACATGAGTACTGCCTATCAACCACAAACTGATGGGCAGAGCGAAAGGACGATACAAACGCTTGAAGACATGCTACGAGCATGTGTTATTAATTTCGAAAACAGTTGGGATCGACATCTACCGTTAGCAGAATTTTCCTACAACAACAGCTACCATTCAAGCATTGAGATGACACCGTTTGAAGCACTTTATGGTAGAAAGTGCAGGTCTCCGATTTGTTGGAGTGAAGTGGGGGATAGACAGATTACGGGTTCGGAGATAATACAAGAAACTACCGAGAAGATCATCCAAATTCAACAACGGTTGAAAATCGCTCAAAGTCGACAAAAGAGCTACGTTGACATTAAATGAAAAGATATAGAATTCGAAATTGGAGAGATGGTCATACTTAGAGTTGCACCTTGGAAAGGTGTTGTTCGATTTGGTAAACGAGGGAAATTAAACCCAAGGTATATTGGACCATTCAAGGTTATTGATAGCGTCGGACCAGTAGCTTACCGACTTGAGTTACCTCAACAACTCGTGGCTGTACATAACACTTTCCACTTCTCGAATTTGAAGAAATGTTTTGCTAAAGAAGATCTCACTATTCCGTTAGACGAAATCTAAATTAACGAAAAACTTCAATTTATCGAAGAACCCATCGAAATAATGGATCGTGAGGTTAAAAGACTTAAGCAAAACAAGATACCACTTGTTAAGGTTCGATGGAATGCTCGTAGAGGACCTGAGTTCACCTGGGAACGAGAAGATCAGATGAAGAAGATATACCCGCACTTATTTCCAGAAGATACGTCAACACCTCCAACTGCTTAAAATTTTGGGACGAAATTTATTTAACGGGTAGGTACTGTAGTGACCCAAACTTTTCCATGTTTATTTATATTAAGTGAATTTGATAATTACATGATTAAGTGTTTCCAACATGTTAAGTAATCAAACTTGTTAAGACTTGTTAAGTATGATTAGTTCAAGTCAACGTGTCAGTTTTGACTTTTGAGCGTAATATTAATATTTTCAAAAATTAATATTCAAATGTAAATACAAAGCATTGTTGTTCCCAAATATTTTGTTGTTGCCAACTCATACGCTCTTTCTGCAGATTCTTTTACAATCTAAAGCATGGTAAAGATTGCAATGTAAAAGTACTATATGATTACAAAATACATATAACAATCAAATTATATACCTTTTCTTTCCATTCATTGATTAATTAGTAATCCAATAATGCCAATAAAAACCCTAAGCATAAAAATTGACTTACCTGATAGAAAGGCGTATAACCATACTCCCAGGTAAAAGAGTATAAGATTTGTCCATAGTGCTGAAGCAAATTACCAACCAACAACAAATATAAACATCTATCATTAACGTTTTACCTTTATTAGTTTTTTCTCTTGGACATTTCATCAAACGGTTTGTCTTCATCAGAAAAAGTTGCACATAATCAAACCAAATGATAAACCCTAATTAAATAAACATAAACCCGAAGAAGTTTAATATAAAAACATATAAATGAAAAAGATGAAGAAGTAAAAATAAAGATCTAAAGTAACAAATATATACAACTAAAAACTGTAAACTAATACATTCAAGCAGAAGTAAACCATGTTGTACTTACAAAACCATCAAAAGTTATCTTGTTTATGCCGATTCTCCTGTTTCTCACAGCAATTAGATCTGTTTCAAACCTCAATCAAACAACCACAAAAGAACAAAGGAAAACCCTAAATAGGTAATATGCTACCGTTACCGATTAGAATTGCGAAGTATGAAAGAAATTAAAATTTAATCTACACCTCCTATAGGCAAAAGATTAGAGAATTGATGAAAGAAAAATTAAACAGAAAGAGGATGATCACGGTCAAGAGGAAAAAGAAAATTATGAAATTGAATGTGAGATGGAGATGAGAGATCCATCTGTCACAAAAATAGAGAAAGAGGTAAGTTTTGAGAAGTGGGAGAAAGAAGCGTGCATTTTGGGCAGTGTAAAATTTTGATTATATAAACGGGGTAGTTGAGTGGTAGGGTGCTTGAGAATCTCTAAAAGAGATCCAGGTTCAATCTTCATCAACATTACTTTGGAGCCTTGCCTTTCTAAAAAAAAGAAAAAAAGAATTTGATTATATAAAAAATGTTCTTTTTTGTTTTAAATACTGATTAATACTTTTTTCTATTAAAAAGATTTAATTTTACCATGACATCAGCAAAGATGCTTGATAATTTTTTTTATAATTTTAATTTATTTTTAAGCTTTGGATGAGATTATTTATGACATCATGCAGTTAGCAATTTAAAAGCATTGAAAGATTTGTTTATTTTTCCCTAAAGCCAGAATTGAATTTGAGTATGCAACCAACCATTTTGCACCGGCTGAGTTGATCCATAACTCCGTTCTGTCAATTTAAATGATAGTTAAGACATGTTAGTTGTAGTCTCATGGTAGCGCTTTTCATTGCCTTGTACCGTAACACCTCCCCTCATTCTCAAAAACCATAATTCCTCCAATTGCAAATCAAATTTAATACTACTTATGCAATCTAATCTAATCTTATATTAGTCTAGAAAAATGATGTCATAAAAAGCCTTAACCCTTGCTTAAAAAAAACAAAAAAAAGGAGAGGAAAGGATGGTGATGTCATAAAAAGTTTTGTTTTAGAATTAAATTTAAAGTGTACTATTAAAAAAACTAAAAAATATTATTAAAAGAAAAAAACTGCACGCAAAAAAAACTTTTCAGTAAAAAAAATCTTAAAAAAAGAAAATACTTTGCATTCGTGAAAAGTGACACAGACAATTTTTTGTAATTTGCAAAATCACAAGCACGCTAGGGCTTCTAGGGTTTCTCCTTTTCCCTTCCATTCAAGATTTGAATCTCCCTTTTAAAGAATGGCGACCAAAAGCAGATGAAATCATCAGCATCTAGACGAAATCTTCATCAGACGATTGAATCTTCATCCAGAAACTCTTTTATCATGTAAGATTTCTTTAATTTGGTTGTTCCTTTTCGTCTTCTTCACATAAACCCTAGAAAATTAAACCGACGCGGATGACAAAGAACATACAATTTATAGGTTAATATATTGAAGGTAAGTTTGTTTTGAATCATTCTTTTATATATATTCTTTCTGGATGAAGATTCTGATTATAAGGGTTTTCATAAGCTTGAAGGTTGAAGGTAAGTTTTTTTTTGAATCATAAGTGTGTTAGATGTGGCAACCTGAGTTAGATGTGGCAAGATACATGTGGAGTACACAATTGAAAGATGAAATTTCATACTCTGTATTCTTTTTATTTGGATTAATTTAGGTTGAGCAAGTTAAGTAAAACAACCACTATGGATCTGCATGTAAGGTGTTTGAAGAAATACCTGAGAGAAATGAATCTATATGGTATGAGTTATCATAAACTTTTATAACTAGAAATTGACATGTTTTGTAGCACTTTGCATTTTAAAAAAATTAAAGTTCTTATCTTTTACCATCTTAAAACTGAAGATTAACAGGTTGCTGTAAGTGTATGATGCAGGGAGTAATACTCGATGAAAAAACAATGCATTTGCTTGCTTGCCTCTGTATCATCTAAAAATGGTTATGTTTTCTGCCTTATCTTCAAATTTAGCTAATTTTTCATGCTTACTATAATATAATTCAGTTCTTATTTTAATGGACGCACCCCAAGTGATTGATAAAATGACAGAATTTTTTTATGTTAGTTGACTATGCAACTTGGATATTAAAAAGAAGGATGGAGATAGTTTGCATAATGTTAAGGTGAGACTTTTGTGTGGTATTTTTTATATGTTAATGGAGTAAAACATATCTATAATGTTGTCCCTTTTGTACATAAATCAGAGTATATGTAGCATGTAGTGACCCAAACTTTTCCATATTTATTTATATTAAGTGAATTTGATAATTACATAATTAAGTTTTTCCAACATGTTAAGCAATCAAACTTGTTAAGACTTGATTAATTGAAGTAGGTTTTATATAGACAATTGACCACCCAAGTTGACCGGTAATTCACGAACGTTAAAACTTGTAAAAACTATATGATATCATATATATGGATATATATATATATATATATATATATATATATATATATATATATATATATATATATATATATATATATATATATATATATATATATATATATATATATATATATATATATATATATATATATATATATATATATATATATATATATATAGTTAACATGGTATTATGATAAGTAAACATATCATTAAGTGTATTAACAATGAACTACATATGTAAAAATAAGACTACTAACTTAATGATTTCGAAACGAGACATATATGTAACGATTATCATTGTAACAACATTTAACTGTATATATATCATACTAAGATATATTAATATATCATAATATCATGATAATGTAATAATTTAACATCTCTTTAGATATAATAAACAATGGGTTAACAACATTTAACAAGATCGTTAACCTAAAGGTTTCAAAACAACATTTACATGTAACGACTAACGATGACTTAACGACTCACTTAAAATGTATATACATGTAGTGTTTTAATATGTATTCATACACTTTTGAAAGACTTCAAGACACTTATCAAAATACTTTGATTGTTATGCGAGGTGTATATGAAATAGCTTATATTTTACTAGGAAAAACTATTAAATATGATACAATTTTACACAAGATATTTATTTATTTATAGAATGGATATACTTAAACCTTGCTACAACACTTATAGGCAGTGTACCTAATCGTACAGTAGTGTAGTTTTTAGTAAGTCCGGTTCGTTCCACAGGGAAATCTTTTAAACAAAGCTTAACGCTATATTAGTTTTAATTTATAAAAATAAATATATATAAGTAATATTATTATTATAACAAGGGGGTTTTTACCGTTTAATGACCAGTTTGTCGATTTTAAAAACTTTAGTCGCAGTTAAAACCTAATGTAAAAATATATAAAAATAAATACAACTTAATTTAAAGCGTAAAGTAAATAACGATAATGAAATAGCGATAAATAAAAGTGCGATAAAATAAACTTGCGATAATTAAAAAGTACGATAATTAAAAGTGCAATTAAATACAATGACAATTAATAAAAGTGCGATAATTAGAAGTGCAATTAAATATGAAAATAAAGGAATTATGCTTATTTAAACTTCCGTAATCATGATGTTTGACGTGTTGATTTTAGTTTATTCCCATGGGTTAATTGTCCTTTATCCTGGATTATTTAATATGTCCGTCTGGTTTTTTGTCCATAACAGTCCATTAGTCATAAATATAAAGTGCGAGTGTCCTCGTCAAATTATCCTTATACCCGAAGTCAAATATTCCAACTAATTGGGGACTTAAACTGTAACAAGGTTTTAATACTTTGTTTAATAATTACACCAGGTTATCGACTGCATGTAACCCAAGGTTTTAATACTTTGTTAACAATTATGCCAAGTGTCCTTGTACATAATTTCACCCGTGTTTTAATAATTCCATAGACTATTAATCCATTCCCGTGTCCAGTTAAATGAACGATTATTCGTACATATAAATATCCCGCCCATCGTATCCGATCGAGTGTATATGGTTATTTATAGGTACGTCCAATTGTAAACCTTTATATTAAAATTAACAAACTATCATTTAGTTAAACAAATATAAATTCCATTAATAGCCCATAGTCTAATTTTCACAAGTGTCGTTCTTTTGTCCAAACCCCAATTATGGTACAAAGCCCAATTGCTCAAATTTAAATATTTAGCCCAACATCATGATTACTTCGTTTTAAATAAGCATAATAATAACTTAGCTACGAGACATTAAATTAAAAAGGTTGAACATAACTTACAATGATTAAAAATAGCGTAGCGTTACACGGACAGAATTTCGACTTACACCCTTACAACATTCGCTAACATACCCTTATTATTAGAAATTAAAATTAAAATTAAAATTAAAATTAATATATATATATATATATATATATATATATATATATATATATATATATATATATATATATATATATATATATATATATATATATATATATATATATATATATATATATATATATCTTACATATGAATGAAGAAGAAAAAGAAGTGTTTGATGTTCACCAAAACGCGATTTTTATAGGCATGTCAGCTGCTACAGGGGCTCATGCGATCGCATGAGCTTTGCTCCTCTAGGCCATGCGATCGCATGGCCAGCTGGAGAGGCTCACATGTCTTTGTTTTTTCTGCCGACGGTTTTTATAATATATATATTAATTTTAAGAATTAATTATATATTATATTATATTCATGTGCATAGTTGACTTGTAATTTTTAGTCCGTTGCGTAGAGCGTTGAGAGTTGACTCTGGTCCCGGTTCCGGATTTTTGAACGTCCTTGCGTACAATTTAATATCTTGTACTTTGTGTTTCGCGTCTTGTACTCTTGTAATTTTGAGATGTTTCTTATCAATAATTGAAACCACTTTGATTGTATTTTGTACTTTTGAGCTTTTTGGTCGTTTACGTCTTCAATTCGTCGAATCTGTCTTTTGTCTTCACCTTTTATTATTTAAACGAATATCACTTGTAAATAGAACAATTGCAACTAAAAGCTTGTCTTTCTTGAGGGATAATGCTATGAAATATATGTTCGTTTTTAGCATTATCAAATATTTCCACACTTGAGCGTTGCTTGTCCTCAAGCAATATAGTCTTGAAATATACTAGAATCACTTCTTTATTCTTCACACTTTGTACATCAATGATTTCTTTACGGCGGTATAAACAATGGTAGTAACGTTGTGGTTTACAGTCCCACATGACTATGAAAATTTAGATCCATTAAGGAAATTGGATCTTTATGAAAACATTTGATCTTTTGAAAATTAAATCTAGCTTTTACCCTAGATAAGTTTTCCGGAATAACCCTTCACCGGTGTTTGCAAATTCTTTTTATGGGTTTGGTGGGTTTCATATTTGAAATTTTTAGCTCAAAACTTAAGGTTTTGTGTCACCCACTTGCTATCCTTGTATTAGGAAAGCAACACGTCCAGTATACTTGCTCCGTATATTACCTTTTGGTAAACTACCGTCCGGTTGTAAAAGAAAGCGTTGAACAAGCAACTGTTAAGGCAATGTCCCTTGACATGCTTTTAATTATGGTCTATAACGTATCGGATGCAATTACTATCCTTTGTAGGAGCAATAGTAAAGCTCACCCTTATAATTTTTAGGTCTGGCACAAGGTCCTGTCTTTGACCATGCTATGCAACCACCGTTCTTACGGTTGACGATTTGGTTCAGGTGACCTCATGAATTCCAGGTGAATTCCTAGGATTTTACGTTCAATGGTAATGAACGCATTGAAAATGGGTTTTCAGAAAACAAATCGGTTTGTAATTTTGATCAAAATATTTTCTCGTTCAAGCTCGAGTTTAGATATCATCGAATTCCATGAGTTTGTAATTCTCAATCTTTAAGGTCAATCTCCAGGATTGAGTAATATCAGGCTGAAAAGCTGATTTTTGATCTTTAAGGAGATTATCCTTTCTAGGTATCTGGTTCATTAGTCTTATCCAGCTAATTTACACGGCGTTCTCCCCATTTTACAAGACAGATCCTCTCATGGTTGGGATAAGTCTGACCACTTGGCGACCCTGTTTGATGCCGAGGTCCGTGGATTTCCTGCTGATTTTGGAGATGACTTTTCTACATCAACCTACAGCTGGTCTGGACGACAACTTCATGACCTAAATCAAGAAGCGCGTTTCTTTTTCGGAAGACTTTACTTTCTTTTAATGATGGAATTGATTCATTTTGTAGATCCATCTTTCTTTCAAATATATTACAGTAAATCGGGTAAAACTGTTTAGTTTAGTCTAAAGCAAAAGTATCTTCAGTTATTTGTACAAAAATATGTAATATATGCTTTAAATAACTTGGTAAATTTTCCCACACTTGGCTTTTATTTTCCTTTTTATTGTCCTCTATTCCATTTTAAATGAATTCTAACATTTTGGTTTGTTTCTCAATTTATGTCCTTTCCAAGGTAACAATAATTTCGGTGTTAACACCTAGTTTTATCGTTCATAAATATGTATAAACATGATTTTGAATTCATTTAATTGAAAATTTTGAAAATTTTTACTAGAATTGGGTAGTCAGTATATAAGACTAGGGCTGTTCTTTATTATCAGAGAGCACTAGATTCTAATACAACTACTGCGTTACTAGTATTTTTAATGGTAACCAAGCGTATAAGTTAAAATTTTTAAAAATCCGAAAGAATTTAACCCCTTCCCACACTTAAGATCTTGCAATGCCCTCATTTGCAAGAAATCAGTAACAATTTAAATTATTGAGGGTGATTAGCGTAGAAAAATAATTAAATTTTACCAAAGTTTCCAAACATATTGGCGTTTGTTTGCTGAATGATAAATGGTGCACATCATTTGTTCATTCCGTCTTGTTGTTACATCACATTTGTTTTTCGTTTTGTCGTCAAAAGTACTAGCTTTTGCTGAACTTAATGCCAGTCTTTGAAAATGCGCTGTTTTACCCTGTTTTGTACAATCGACAATATACATACAATACAAATATAAACATGCATGGCAATTTGAAATGGGACTTAAAATCCCACTTTCAAACTTTCAAATCCTAAATGGGAAATATTAGTACACAATATTAATAAAAATGATAAAAATTACACAAATATATCCAATAACATAAGTTTAAACATGAATAAGTAAAAAGATAAAAACATAAAAATCATAAAAATAACCAATGGAACCAAATCATTCTAGATAGGGGTTCCAGTTCATCTCGTCAGGTGGGTTCCATTGTTGGTTATAGGTGTTCTGATAGGCTTGGTTATAGTCATACCGGTTAAAGGGTGGTCGGATGTCGGGGTTGTGTGGCGGAAAATGAGCAGGTCGAGTGGGCACGTAATTATTTGGTACCTGATATGATAGCTGGCTCATGATTTAGTGCTGATGAACTAACCAGCTATCGTGTTGGCGTCACCTATAATCCTCGTATACTCGCTCGGAGTTCCACTGCTCCTACATACTATGTCTGGCCGCGTTCGTCATTGCTTCCTCATCTATACGAACGTGGACGTCAAGAATAGCATCTCAAAAGACATCCCTAATGTCTTTCGCTTCCTCCATTTCCTCATCTGAGCCTCTCTCTACCTGAGGATGATTACCTTCATAGGGAACTGCCTGGTTGCGTCTACTCTTCAATACCTTAGCACTCGCATAAACCCGCAATCCTATGGTCTCATCCTGTTCTCTACAAACCTGTAATGGACCCCCTTGGTTCCTATCAACACATAAATACTCTCCAATGAGAGTAACAAAAATACCTCCTCCTATTATACTCCCGTCCTGCATTCCTTCTACCATTTTAGATAAATAAAAACCAACACAGTAAGGGATATTAACAAAGCTTCTCGGGTCTCGAATACACTTTAGGTAAAATAAATCATGTAAGGTCATTTTCTCCTTATTGTGACCTCTCTGTGTAATCGAGTTAGCCAAAAATCTATGAATTACACGAAGCTCGGCTTTGTTAATATGTAAGTAGGAGTGTTTTCCTCCCAGTGTAAAAACATTATAGTTTGACATACGCCTCCAAACGGCATTCACGTCAAAATTCCTATCTACCCTTTCAACACGATAAATCAAATTCATACAATCGGGTAGTAGCAATTCACTAGGAGTGTAAATCTGTAATGCCCTGGCCATGTCCATCATGGACATTCTGTACATCCTACCGCCAAGGATAAATCTAAGAAAACTTCTATCATCTAACCTATCTACATCTACATTTAAAGCTATAGTACTCATCAGCTCAACACACCATTCCTTATATACAGGTCTACGAATGGTGAAAAGACGTTCCCAATCTATAAAAGAAGAACTGCCATACCTTTGAATCAAATGCTGTCTAACACGGTCAGCTAGATGGACCGTTTCCAAAGGATTCCAATCAATTACCCTCGGCACCTCTACCTCTTTTGTTACCAATTTAAATTTATTACTTTGATATGCCGGGTAATCTCTCCATCGTCTATCGAATCTCAGATTAGGATGCACCATGTGTTCAGGAATCGTTGGGTATTCTACAGGCGGATGCATCGGAAATACTATGAATTCATTAGGTAACTGTAGCGGATCATAATAAGGTACATGTTGATCAGGCTGATGTTGTGGTTCCTGTTGTGGTAAAATCGGCCATAACCTGTTTATATCAAAAAGCCCCAAATTGCTCAAGAACACAAACCCTAGATTTCTAAAAATTTTGAAGTTTTTGGCTTCAAATCATGTTAAATAGCATCAATCTAGGTTATACATGCATAAAATACTAACAATTTATCACTAATTACACTATAAATTAACAAAATTGCATTAGGTAAAATATTGGTAATTATCACAAAAACTAGAGAATTTAAGAGTTTAGGGGTGTAATTTTTACCTTTCTTGATAAACTTCTGAACAATTTCATGATTAGAGCGAAAAATTTGACGAATTACGGTGAATTTTGGTGAATTTTGGGGTGGATATTTGTATGTGTTCGTGTATGTGTGTGAAAAGAACAGACCCGCTGGTTTTAACAATCTGGCCTGGAATCCAGCCTCATGCGATCGCATGAGGTTGGAGTGTAAACCCCATGCGATCGCATGGGGGTCCGGGTACAGTGTTTTTCCCTTTTTTTTTTAATAATGTTTTTGGCATACTTTAATTCAATAAGATTAAAAATAATGATAATAAAAGTTCTCGTCTCTCCCTTGGGTAGAGCAATTTCGGTTCAACGACCTAGTCTTCAACTCACGACGAATTTTAAAAATCAAAATTTTAACTTAACGAAATAAAGTAAATTTTTGTTTTTAAATTCACACCAAACTTAAATTTAAGATGCATATTAAAAATTCATATTAAAAATTCACACCAAACTTAAATTTAAGATGCATATTAAAAATTCATATTAAAAATTCACACCAAACTTAAATTATATTTTTGTTTTTATACATACAAACTTATATTAAAAATATTAATTTTTCAAATATTTACAATTTTTAAATATATTGATTTAAAAAGTTTACAATATTTTAATATTAATTTTAAAAACAAAGTAAAAATAGAATTAAAAATCTTTTTGGTCTTTTATCCCACTTTAATCAATCAAATATACGCCCCTCTTTTCGGTAAAGTAATTTCGGTTCCATAACCTAGTTTAACTCATGACGAATTTTTGAAATATTTTGGGTTGATTGATTAAAGATATTTATACCTTAAGAATAAACGGTAAATTTCGCAGTGATGTAATAATTTTTTTATGATATCAATAATTTCGGTCGCAAGACCTAATTTTATCGAATACCAATTTAATACTTTATAGCGAACAAATTAGCATTTATTATCAAAAGGTTGAAAATAAAAAAATAAAAATAATAACTGAAAACTGTACAAACTTACCTGTGAAATAGATTTCTTAGTGATATGCTCTAGCCCACTCATAAGATAGTCGGACTAATTGGTTTTCCATGGCTACATAGGCGTAACCTCGAGCATTCAACGTTTTTTCTTCTAAACATATGAACGGTCCGTCTCTGCATAGAGTAACAAATTCGGTATTGGAATATGTCTGATTCGTCGAGCATTTTCCTTCATGTGACCATTTTCCGCATTTGTGACATCTTTCAAGGTGTCGTGCTCTCCTTTTTGCTGCGGATTTTGATTTTCCTTTACCATATTGTAACTTATTATTTTCGTTTATGGATTCTTTTCTTACTCCGTCCAATTTGCCTCTGATTAATGATACTATTTCACTTGAAAGGGTGTCATTATTACGTTTAGTGATCAAAGCATGTAGCATTAGACCATGGTTTAATTCACAGGAAGTCTTCATCTCGTAAAACCTAAAATAAAAATAAAAATTCAGAATGGGGGAGAAGACTAGTTCTTTAGTGTCTGCTAGGGAAAGACCATTCGGGTTCCATTTTCGAGAACTACACGAAAACAGAAAATCTAACTCTAACAGAAATACATATTATCCTTTAAAGACTTGATTCTCCCCACACTTAGTTAGCTGTGGTGTCAAAATTGTGATTAACTTCGTTGTCGACTTCCATTGGACTATCTATGTAATGTTTAACTCTGTGACCATTAACCTTAAATTCAATCCCATTTGAATTTATTAACTCTATTGTTCCGTATGGGAAAACTCTTTTGACTATAAATGGTCCAGACTGAAAGGACCCATCCTAATCCATCCAGATGAAGTCCATTTCGATTATAAACGATTCACAATAGTTGGTTACATCGCGAGGTACTTGACCTCTATATGATACATTTTTACAAACATTGCATTCGTTTTTAAAAGACAAACTTTCTTTTCATTGAAAGTTGAAAACATGCATACCATTACATAATACATTCAACTATAATTGACTTAATAATAATCTTGATGAAATCAACGACTCGAATGCAACGTCTTTTGAAATATGTCATGAATGACTCCAAGTAATATCTCTAATTGAACAAATGTACAGCGGAAGATTTCTTTCATACCTGAGAATAAACATGCTTTAAAGTGTCAACCAAAAGGTTGGTGAGTTCATTAGTTTAACATAAAGAATCATTTCATAATTTTAATAGACCACAAGATTTCATATTTCCATTTCTCATAAACATACGTCCCGTGCATAGAGACAAAAAATATCATTCATATGGATTGAACACCTGGTAACCGACATTCACAATATACATATAAGAATATCCCCATCATTCCGGGATCCTCCTTCGGACATGATATAATTTCGAAGTACTAAAGCATCCGGTACTTTGGATGGGGCTTGTTGGGCCCGATAGATCTATCTTTAGAGTTCGCGTCAATTAGGGTGTCTGTTCCCTAATTCTTAGATTACCAGACTTAATAAGGGACATATTCAGTTTAATAATCCAACCATAGAATGTAGTTTCATTTACTCGTGTCTATTTCATAAAACAGTTATAAAAACAGCGCATGTATTCTCAGCCCAAAAATATAAAGAGTAAAAGGGAATCAAATGAACTCACCTAATGTATTTTGTAGTAAAAATACATATGACTATATTGAACAATGTAGGGTTGGCCTCGGATTCACGAACCTATATCATTGGTATGTTTATTAATATACATATTTATATTCGAATAAATATATATATAAATTTATTAGTTATATCATAATATATATGTATATATGTTTCTGGTATTCATTTTGTATAGAAAAATATAAATTTCATTATGTTATATGTATTGAATATCTTTTTATATAATTTGTTTGTTAAAAATAATATAGTATTTATAGTAATGTTAGTGATTGTAAAAAGAAGAAAAAAATAATAATAATGATAATAACAGTTTTTAAATGAAAAGTTTATTAATAATAGTAATATTAATTATAAATAAATTAATAATACTAATGTTTAAAAATGATACTAATACTAAGGTTAATTAAAAATAATGATAACATTAATAAGTATAGTAAAAATAATGATGCCTATATGATAAGATTAATATTAATGTTATTAATACTTAAAAAAAAATATAGCTATGTTAATAACGTCTTTAGTAATTATAAATATATTTATAATATTAGTAATAATAAGTATAATTCTAACAATCAAAAAGATATATTAATCATAATAATAACAATAACTAATAATAATAATCATAACAATTAATAATAATAATGATAATAAAACTTGAAGTAATTTTGTATACCCTTTAGAAACTTTGTCCAAAAAGAATTGTCCTAGATGAGACTCGAACCCCTGACCTCTCGAACACTCAACAACACCATTAACCACTCCTATGTTCGTTCATATTTGAATTAATCGCCACCTGAATCTATATAACTCATAAATTCGTGTTTCCTTCTTCTTCACTTAACATCACAGGCCATAAAACTCGTTTTACTTAATTTAATTGTTATTAGTCAGGCCCAAATAGGCACACCAATACACGGCCCAATTAAGGTCATAAACATGCTCTCGGCCCAATCAATTTGAATCATAACAGCCCAACTTCGGCCCAATCAAGAGTCTTAAACTATTTAAGGCAGTTTTTATAATAAAAAGAATTAGCAAGCTCGTGGTTTCGAACTCATGACCACCTTCATAACCATACTCGCCTCTAACCATTGCGCCATCCTTCAGTTTCTGATTTATTATTTGTACCTAATTGTATTTAACCTTGATTCCTATATTCATCTTCTTCATCAATCATCACGATCATCTTCTTCATAATGTTAATCATCATCAATTTGAAATTATTCTCATTCCATAACATCATCAACATCGCGATTATCACCCTCAATATCCCTATTCATCGTCCTCATCATTGAACAATCTCGTGATCATTCATCTTCATCATCGTTGCTACTGTTTCACTGTATCATCTTCACTAACAAGTGGGTTTCATTGATGGTGATCTAAACAGAAACAAAAACACACAATAGCTTCTGCAGTCCCCATCGTGAGAAAATAAGAAAAGAAAGAAACAAAATATGGTGGTTGTCGTGGTTCGATTTAACAGAAAAGCAGAAAATAGTAGCTGTAAGATTAGTGGTTTATGTTGGTGATCTCGATGATTGTGTCTAATGATCGAACAATGAAACAGAAAAAAGATAGTTACAACAACATTAGCAGCTAATTACAAATGGGTTTGCAGCAGTTTAACGGTTACGGGGTGGTGGTTTTGGAGTATAAACAGACCGTGGTAGCTTTAGTATCACATGGTGATGGCGATTTGCAGTTGCATTCGACTGAAGTATAAATGGAAACGTAGCATAGTAGCTCGCATTCTGGGTTCGATGGTGGTGAGGGTTTTGTTGAACGAAGGTGGTAGCTAAGGTGGTTATAGTGATGGTCTTGGCGGTCGATGGTAGAAGGAAGAAGGAGAAAAAAAAATGATTGATATGAGTGACTAGTTTGGTGATTGTGATTTAAAGAGAAGGATAATCACAAGTGAGTTATGGAAATCAATAGTTCTTAGTGGTGATCTTGTACATAAAGTTGGAAATGATAGTGGGTTTGGTTGGCCGAAGTAGGGAGAAGTGGTTGTTTGTTTATGATATATGTATATGTATCATACATATATATATATATATATATATATATATATATATATATATATATATATATATATATATATATATATATATATATATATATATATATATATATATATATATATAACTAATCTAATAATTAATAAATATAATATAATAATAGCTATAATATAATTGAATACTAATTGATGAATTGGAAAAGTTGATTTGAAAAGAAACACAATTAGTTAGTGGTGATGGTCGATGCAAAGAAAATGGAGAGTGATGTTTGTTGTCCCGATTAAAAGAATAGGAGTAGTAGTAAAATCAAATGAGTGTTTAGATTCTTGTGTTGATATTTTACATAGAATAGACTTGAGGGATATATATATATATATAATAATATAATTTATAATATAGTAATTATAATATAATAATTATAATCAAACACAACCATGGAAATGAAACTTTTAAGAAACAATAAACATGTAATGTAAAACTTTAAGGTACAGTAAACGAATTTGTGATATTGACTCAGAACTGAATTCTAAAAGTTGTCAAAAGAGTAATAGTATTACTTGTCTATATATGATTTGTAAATGATTCACAAAGTCACGGATGAATTTACTATTACAATATGCGGACAGTTTTAACGGACTATTATTTCGTACTCCGTGGTTACCCAGTGGCGGACTAAAATTTCTCAGAAAAATCCCAAATTTTTAAATTAACTATATTTATTTATTTTGGTCATTATGGTATAAAATTCGATCATTAACTATTAAATAAAAATTACATTAATTATTCACTCCCAACTCCAAGTAAAATATAAAAAGTTTTAAAATTCAACAAGTAGTTCCTAAATACATTTTTAATAAGCTTAAAATTTATATTACTCATTTTCGGATCACCGTTTATTTTTAAAATAATACTAGTTCGTATTTTACTCATGTAATGTCCATAGAATGACAATTGAGTGTAACAGTCGTTTCCTAAATAGATTCAAAATTACAAAATATATATTTAATATCCTTTATTTATATATATATATATATATATATATATATATATATATATATATATATATATATATATATATATATAGATATAGATATAGATATGTTTTTAAATAATAATTATCATAATATCATTTTTATTTTATTTTACGTAATTACTTTTAATAAGAACAACATATAATATTTCAAATTATATTTCAAATTAATATATATATATATATATATATATATATATATATATATATATATATATATACACCCATATCTATCTATAATTAAAGGTCCGTGAATCGTCGAGAATAGTCGAAGTTAAATGAATGTATGTAATTAGTTCAAAAATTTTGAGACTCAACATTACAGACTTTGCTTATCGTGTCGAATTAATATAAAGATTAAGTTTAAATTTGATCGGAAATTTCCGGGTCGTCACAGTACCTACCCGTTAAAGAAATTTCGTCCCGAAATTTGAGTGAGGTGGTCATGGCTAACAATAAAAATATTTTTCATGAAGAATATGAGTCGATAAATTAGAGTTTTATCATCATTGAGTAATATGGATAAAACAATTCGTTTATTCGAAGAGTACGAATGAAGTTATCACAAAAGATTGAGATAGAGAATTAACTTTTGACATAGTCACATTTGAATTCCGAAATTCAAGGGATTTAAAGAAAATCTTTGAAATTTGATTAAGATCTGATTTCCTCGGAAATAAAAAAAATCTTTTTCATTTAATGCGATCATCCGTCTCGATTGCTTTGTCTGGTATCTCCACTATAAATGAACTTCTTCCGTTCCATTATTTTCACCACTCCTATACTAGATTCCCAAATTCAAAAGATTGTGAAAATTCTTAATCCAGTTCTAATCCTTGATCTCATTCTGACTATCACCACAATCATCCTTCTATTCCAACTCCCATCGGAGGAGTCTGTTTACTTCTACTTTGCCTTTGGGGTTATAGTACTTTTAATTCTCCAGTGTCTTTATGTTGCGATAAACATTGATATACACGGTTTATAATTTATGTGCTGTTATCGAGCTTTATATTCTCCCTTATATTTTAATGTCCCTATTCATGTCTCCTATAATCACTGTCATCCACAATTAATACTCCCTCCTATTTGCTGCGATTTATACTCCAATTTCTGTTTCGGAGCTTTGTCCCTCCGTTTCTTCTTCTTGCGAATGGGCATCTATTTTAATGGCCCAGAACTCGCAGATATAAGTTTCAGAATGAATATGGTTAATGTTCTAAGAAGGGAATGGTAATGGCACGATCTTGCTTTGTTAAATTACCAGAATACCCTAGAAAAGACCGAATCATCAAGAAATATTTTCTTGATATTTTAGAGGTTTAAATAGAATACAAGAGTCGTGTAACATGGCACATGATGATGTTAGAGTATGTGAATCATCAAGTTTCATTAGAAACTCAGCATGACTTACTGTAATATAATCACGTTGATCAAGTATCATTATATTATACTAACTCATGCATCAGTTCCCAACACTACTTCAAAAATATTCATATTTAAAATTCGAAGGTTCACAGAACATAGAAACTAAAATAGTTTCCTTTTATGATATAATACAGATAGCGCAGAGAGATAATTAATATCGAACGAGAATATTTATGAAGATATCTTCAGAAATATTGAGGATATTAATAAAGAAAGGTACGATGATATCTTAGGATTTCAAAATCAAATTGTGATGAAGAAATTCATTCACGATGATTTAGAGTGGTTAAGGAGTAAGGTATTCGCTAAAGGTTTCATTAGAAACAGAATCATCTGGATTCTTTATGTACAAGTTTAGTCCTTGTAATTTGTTCAGAGTCTCCTTCATGGTTAGCTCAATCCGGTTTCTAGTTCCACTTTTCTGAGCTTTTCCAACATACTATTCTTTATCATCAAACTTCTGACAATTAAAGTCGTTTACGATTGTCTACAGTTTCTGCTGCTTCATTTAGCTTCCCCAAAATTTGGAGTATTGATTCGTAGACTGGGTGCTTTTCAAAATTTCAGAATGAAAGATCATAATTCTAAGAGATAAATGTCATACATATAACTTTTGATGTAGATATGCTGTGAGTTTTCAAAGTACTGATTGCTGATTCCTGGTAGTTGTATGTCAATTCTCGTTACAAGATGCGGATGAGTATATGATAACGTTTCAATGAATAAATATAATGATTTATCGGAGAGATTTAAACCAAGAAGCAACGAGGTTGCTGGTACTTCTACTAGTAATATGGTAGAATATGAAAAGTTCCTTGGTAACAATAAAAGAGCACGCATATATATCAAGGTTATAATAAGGTTGTTTCGAACGAAAATCGAAGTTGATTTGCTGGAGCTGTGACAAAATTAGCTATCTCGAACAGGGGTTGCAAGATTATTTTCGGTAATTATAATGCTAAATAAGCTATCACAGATATGTGTTAAACGTTTACTCAGGTTTCGAGTATTTTCAGGTGCATGACTATATGCATCAATCTTTTCTTCCGTAGATGAAGTGCGGTTGGTTCATCCTCTCGATTGAGGTGTTTTCAAGAATTATGAAAGGTTTGAATGCAGATCGTAATCATCAAGATACAAATGATGTTTAAGACGAATTCAAGTGGCAACTTGAAAAATTGTTTAGTTTCATATGTTATAATCAATATTTTAATTTTTTTTAATTGTCCAATGTTCTTAGTCCACAGTCGATAGTCCACAGTTGACAGTCCAATAATTCATATATAGTTTAATATATAATATTCGAATTAATTAATAAGTGTCGTGACCCGTATACGTCTCAGACTCGATCACAACTCAAAGTATATATATTATTATAGAATCAACCTGAACCCTGTATAGAGAACTCGATCATTACTGCATATAGAGTGTCTATGGTGATTCCAAATAATATATATAGATGTGTCGATATGATATGTCAAAACTTTGTATACGTGTCCCGATATTTAAAGTGCGTAAAATAAATAACAGAAATTAAATGACGATAAATAAAGTGCGTAAAGTAAATAACAGAAATTAAATGATAATAAATAAAATTGCGAGAATATAAATTGCGATAAAATAAATTACGATAATTAAATTGCGATAATTAAATTGCGATAAATAAAACGTAATACAGAATTAACAGTTAGCTAGGAACAGTTAGCTAGGATTTTGTTAGCGTGGTTTCTTAACAAAATTTCATATTGTCAATTAGTCTGTTTCTAATCAATTTTTATTGTGTCCATTATTTCTTCATTATGCCACTTGTTGGATTCTGATAAATCAAAATCCAAATATGAAATTGGATGAATATGGTTATTCTGTGGTGAACGGATTTGTATATCAGTGGATGTAAATAGGATAGTAAACGACTATTGAATCAGCTTCAAATAATGTACATTGTAACTTATTAATGTGAAATCTGAATATTCCTCGGGTATTACCTACCCGTTAAAATATTTTTACAATTAACACTTTGTACGAAAGAATTTTTAATTACAATCTTTATGAAAACATATATACATATATATTTTCTTCAGATGTAATCATGGATTCATTGAGTTAATATGATATTAAACTCATTTGGTTTACCGTTAGAACTAGAATATATAATCTCTAAAACATTAGAGATTTCATAATCGCCATGTCGAATGAAGATAAATGAGGTAGAACGATACGTAGAACGAAGATCATACTCAAAGTACATATGATGATATTGAAGCATGGATTGTTGATGGTACTGGTGCTGTTATTGATTGTACTGTTGGTGCCGGTGATGTTGCTGAAGCTGGTACATTTTGCACCATATTCTCCGAATTGATTATTCGAGCGCGAAGTTCATTGACTTATTACTCCAGGATGATTGTCGGTTGGAACGAGCGGATGAATAAGGTTCAGAATTGTGGATAGAATATGATCTTGTCGAGTTACCCTGGAAATGGGACTGAAAATGGTGTCTCGAACAGGTTCGCCTGTAAATGCTTCAGGTTCATTGTCAAGAGGTGAATTCAGTTGGTGGAAGGGATTGCCTTCTGCGTGTTTCAATTAATTAAGTCAACTACGAACCCATCAGATGAATTGATAATGGCTGATTGGTTGATTCATGCCGATGACGCTGTTTTTGGAGCTTAGGTGAACATCTATGTCGGAATAGCTGTCAGAATAACTATCGGAATAGCTATCGGAATCTGAGGGACTCGAACTGGTTGCAGGATTCACCTCGTACGATCAGATGAAGGATTTTCGATAAGAAATAGATTATAGGATGTAGATTAGTACCCTGCAATATATAATTTACATATGCATATTTAATACTAAAATCCCATAAATTACGGAGGAATCTACGGAAGCTGTCAGGCAAAGTTTTCAGTAACAGATACGCTAAGATATGCATTTTGTCTATACACTATTCATGCAGTCAATGCAGTAAGATGTGTCTAGACTATGAATGATAAGCATTTGATTCTCTAAGAATGATAAGCAGGTAAATTTTCGACACGAAATGATAAGTAAAACTTTTGACATGTTGACACGGTCGAAGTCCAGACTCACTAAAGCATCCTAACGACTTATCAGTTAGGCACACTAATACAGACCTGGTTCGCTAAGACCACTGCTCTGATACCAACTGAAAGGACCCATCCTAATCCATCCGGATGAAGTCCATTTCGATTATAAACGATTCACAATAGTTGGTTACATCGCGAGGTACTTGACCTCTATATGATACATTTTTACAAACATTGCATTCGTTTTTGAAAGACAAACTTTCATTTCATTGAAAGTTGACAACATGCATACCATTTCATAATACATTCAACTATAATTGACTTAATAATAATCTTGATGAAATCAACGACTCGAATGCAACGTCTTTTGAAATATGTCATGAATGACTCCAAGTAATATCTCTAATTGAACAAATGTACAGCGGAAGATTTCTTTCATACCTGAGAATAAACATGCTTTAAAGTGTCAACCAAAAGGTTGGTGAGTTCATTAGTTTAACATAAAGAATCATTTCATGATTTTAATAGACCACAAGATTTCATATTTCCATTTCTCATAAACATACGTCCCGTGCATAGAGACAAAAAATATCATTCATATGGATTGAACACCTGGTAACCGACATTCACAATATACATATAAGAATATCCCCATCATTCCGGGATCCTCCTTCGGACATGATATAATTTCGAAGTACTAAAGCATCCGGTACTTTGGATGGGGCTTGTTGGGCCCGATAGATCTATCTTTAGAGTTCGCGTCAATTAGGGTGTCTGTTCCCTAATTCTTAGATTACCAGACTTAATAAGGGGCATATTCAGTTTAATAATCCAACCATAGAATGTAGTTTCATTTACTCGTGTCTATTTCGTAAAACAGTTATAAAAACAGCGCATGTATTCTCAGCCCAAAAATATAAAGAGTAAAAGGGAATCAAATGAACTCACCTAATGTATTTTGTAGTAAAAATACATATGACTATATTGAACAATGTAGGGTTGGTCTCGGATTCACGAACCTATATCATTGGTATGTTTATTAATATACATATTTATATTCGAATAAATATATATATAAATTTATTAGTTATATCATAATATATATGTATATATGTATATATGTTTCTGGTATTCATTTTGTATAGAAAAATATAAATTTCATTATGTTATATGTATTGAATATCTTTTTATATAATTTGTTTGTTAAAAATAATATAGTATTTATAGTAATGTTAGTGATTGTAAAAAGAAGAAAAAAATAATAATAATGATAATAACAGTTTTTAAATGAAAAGTTTATTAATAATAGTAATATTAATTATAAATAGATTAATAATACTAATGTTTAAAAATGATACTAATACTATGGTTAATGAAAAATAATGATAACATTAATAAGTATAGTAATAATAATGATGCCTATATGATAAGATTAATATTAATGTTATTAATACTTAAAAAAAAATATAGCTATGTTAATAACGTCTTTAGTAATTATAAATATAATTATAATATTAGTAATAATAAGTATAATTCTAACAATCAAAAAGATATATTAATCATAATAATAACAATAACTAATAATAATAATCATAACAATTAATAATAATAATGATAATAAAACTTGAAGTAATTTTGTATACCCTTTAGAAACTTTGTCCAAAAAGAATTGTCCTAGATGAGACTCGAACCCCTGACCTCTCGAACACTCAACAACACCATTAACCACTCCTCTGTTCGTTCATATTTGAATTAATCGCCACCTGAATCTATATAACCCATAAATTCGTGTTTCCTTCTTCTTCACTTAACATCACAGGCCATAAAACTCGTTTTACTTAATTTAATTGTTATTAGTCAGGCCCAAATAGGCACACCAATACACGGCCCAATTAAGGTCATAAACATGCTCTCGGCCCAATCAATTTGAATCATAACAGCCCAACTTCGGTCCAATCAAGAGTCTTAAACTATTTAAGGCAGTTTTTATAATAAAAAGAATTAGCAAGCTCGTGGTTTCGAACTCATGACCACCTTCATAACCATACTCGCCTTTAACCATTGCGCCATCCTTCAGTTTCTGATTTATTATTTATACCTAATTGTATTTAACCTTGATTCCTATATTCATCTTCTTCATCAATCATCACGATCATCTTCTTCATTATGTTAATCATCATCAATTTGAAATTATTCTCATTCCATAACATCATCAACATCGCGATTATCACCCTCAATATCCCTATTCATCGTCCTCATCATTGAACAATCTCGTGATCATTCATCTTCATCATCGTTGCTACTGTTTCACTGTATCATCTTCACTAACAAGTGGGTTTCATTGATGGTGATCTAAACAGAAACCAAAACACACAGTAGCTTCTGTAGTCCCCATCGTGAGAAAAGAAGAAAAGAAAGAAACAAAATATGGTGGTTGTCGTGGTTCGATTTAACAGAAAAGCAGAAAATAGTAGCTGTAAGATTAGTGGTGTATGTTGGTGATCTCAATGATTGTGTCTAATGATCGAACAATGAAACAGAAAAAAGATAGTTACAACAACATTAGCAGCTAATTACAAATGGGTTTGCAGCAGTTTAACGGTTACGGGGTGGTGGTTTTGGAGTATAAACAGACCGTGGTAGCTTTAGTATCATATGGTGATGGCGGTTTGCAGTTGCATTCGACTGAAGTATAAATGGAAATGTAGCACAGTAGCTCGCATTCTGGGTTCGATGGTGGTGAGGGTTTTGTTGAACGAAGGTGGTAGCTAAGGTGGTTATAGTGATGGTCTTGGCGGTCGATGGTAGAAGGAAGAAGGAGGAAAAAAAAATGATTGATATGAGTGACTAGTTTGGTGATTGTGATTTAAAGAGAAGGATAATCACAAGTGAGTTATGGAAATCAATAGTTCTTAGTGGTGATCTTGTACATAAAGTTGGAAATGATAGTGGGTTTGGTTGGCCGAAGTAGGGAGAAGTGGTTGTTTGTTTATGATATATGTATATGTATCATACATATATATATATATATATATATATATATATATATATATATATATATATATATATATATATATATATATATATATATATATATATATATATATATATATATATATAACTAATCTAATAATTAATAAATATAATATAATAATAGCTATAATATAATTGAATACTAATTGATGAATTGAAAAAGTTGATTTGAAAAGAAACACAATTAGTTAGTGGTGATGGTCGATGCAAAGAAAATGGAGAGTGATGTTTGTTGTCCCGATTAAAAGAATAGGAGTAGTAGTAAAATCAAATGAGTGTTTAGATTCTTGTGTTGATATTTTACATAGAATAGACTTGAGGGATATATATATATATATATAATAATATAATTTATAATATAGTAATTATAATATAATAATTATAATCAAACACAACCATGGAAATGAAACTTTTAAGAAACAATAAACATGTAATGTAAAACTTTAAGGTACAGTAAACGAATTTGTGATATTGACTCAAAACTGAATTCTAAAAGTTGTCAAAAGAGTAATAGTATTACTTGTCTATATATGATTTGTAAATGATTCACAAAGTCACGGATGAATTTACTATTACAATATGCGGACAGTTTTAACGGACTATTATTTCGTACTCCGTGGTTACCCAGTGGCGGACTAAAATTTCTCAGAAAAATCCCAAATTTTTAAATTAACTATATTTATTTATTTTGGTCATTATGGTATAAAATTCGATCATTAACTATTAAATAAAAATTACATTAATTATTCACTCCCAACCCCAAGTAAAATATAAAAAGTTTTAAAATTCAACAAGTAGTTCCTAAATACATTTTTAATAAGCTTAAAATTTATATTACTCATTTTCGGATCACCGTTTATTTTTAAAATAATATTAGTTCGTATTTTACTCATGTAATGTCCATAGAATGACAATTGAGTGTAACAGTCGTTTCCTAAATAGATTCAAAATTACAAAATATATATTTAATATCCTTTATTTATATATATATATAGATATAGATATGTTTTTAAATAATAATTATCATAATATCATTTTTATTTTATTTTACGTAATTACTTTTAATAAGAACAACATATAATATTTCAAATTATATTTCAAATTAATATATATATATATATATATATATATATATATATATATATATACACCCATATCTATCTATAATTAAAGGTCCGTGAATCGTCGAGAATAGTTGAAGTTAAATGAATGTATGTAATTAGTTCAAAAATTTTGAGACTCAACATTACAGACTTTGCTTATCGTGTCGAATTAATATAAAGATTAAGTTTAAATTTGATCGGAAATTTCCGGGTCGTCACACAGACCATCTTGATTTCAATTTTCCAGGAAATAGCTTGAATCGTGAATTGAAAAGAAGAACTCTGTCTCCTTCTTTAAATTCTTTTGAACTTCTGATTCTTTTATCATGCCATTTCTTCGTTCTTTCTTTATAGATTAACGAATTTTCATATGCGTCAAGTCTTAATTCTTCTAATTCGTTTAGTTGACTTAATCGTAGACGTCCAGCTTCATGTAAATCAAGATTACATGTCTTCAAAGCCCAAAATGCTTTGTGTTCAATTTCTACTGGAAGATGACATGCTTTTCCGTAAACAAGTCTAAAAGGTGTGGTTCCAATTGGAGTTTTATATGCTGTTCTAAAAGCCCAGAGTGCATCCTCCAATTTCATGGACCATTCCTTCGGATTTGATCCTACGGTTTTCTCTAGAATACGTTTTAAAGCTCGGTTGGTATTTTCAACTTGTCCACTTATTTGTGGATGATAAGCGGTTGAGATTTTATGAGTTACTCCATATCTTTTGAGAACTTTCTCAAGTTGATTATTACAAAAATGAGTACCCCGATCACTTATTAAAGCTTTCGGTGTTCCAAACCTAGCAAAAAGACGTTTTAAAAAGTTGACTATAACTCGTGCATCGTTAGTTGGGAGAGCTTGTGCTTCCGCCTATTTAGATACATAATCAATGGCAACGAGAATGTAGAGATTATTATGAGATTTTGGAAATGGACCCATAAAGTCAATACCCCAAATGTCAAATACTTCACATACTTGAATGACATTTTGTGGCATTTCATCACGTTGACTTATTTTTTTGGCCCTTTGACAAGCATCACAGGATTTGCAAAGAAGGTGTGCGTCTTTGAAAATTGTAGGCCAATAGAATCCAGCATCATAAACTTTTCTTGCTGTTAGTTGAGGCCCATAATGCCCTCCTGTTGGTCCTGTGTGACAATGGTTTAAGATTTTACTAGCTTCCTCTCCGAATATACATGGGCGTATTATTCCATCGGGACAACTTTTAAACAAATGTGGATCTTCCCAGAAATAGTGTTTTATATCACTAAAGAACTTCTTTCATTTTTGGTACGATAATCCTTTTTCAAGGAATACACATACTAAGTAGTTTGCATAGTCTGCAAACCATGGAATTTCATTATAATCTATCTTCAATAGATATTCATCAGGAAAGTTGTCTTGTATGGTCGATTCATTTAGAACTTCTAATTCCGGATTTTCAAGACGAGAAAGATGATCAGCGGCGAGATTTTCTGCTCCTCTTTTATCTCGGATTTCAATATCGAACTCTTGTAAGAGTAAGATCCAACGGATTAATCGTGGTTTAGCATCTTGTTTCGAAAATAGGTATCTAAGAGCAGAATGGTCGGTATAGACCACCGTTTTTGCTAGAACGAGATATGAACGAAATTTGTCAAAAGCAAAGACAATAGCAAGGAGTTCTTTTTCAGTAGTTGTGTAATTTGTTTGTGCTCCTTGTAACGTCTTACTAGCATAATATATAGGTTGAAATCGTTTTTCAATCCTTTGTCCTAAAACGGCTCCCATTGCAAAATCACTTGCATCGCACATTAGTTCAAATGGTAGATTCCAATTTGGAGTTATCATAATCGGTGCATTAGTGAGTTTTTCTTTAAGAATATTAAAAGATTTGATACATTCATCTGAAAAGATGAATGGAGCATCCTTTTCTAGGAGTTTATTCATAAGAGTGGCAATTTTAGAAAAATCTTTTATGAAACGTCGGTAAAAACCGGCATGCCCTAGAAAACTCCTAACTCCTCTAACATTGGTGGGATGTGGAAGTTTAGCAATTATATCTACTTTAGCTCTATCCACTTCAATTCTTTCCTTTGAAATTTTATGACCAAGAACGATGCCTTCTTTAACCATGAAATGGCATTTCTCCCAATTAAGAACTAGATTTGATTGTTCGCATCTAATAAGCATTCGTTCAAAATTAACTAAACATGATTCAAATGTATCACCGAAGACTGAAAAGTCATCCATGAAAACTTCCATGCATTCTTCTATCATGTCGTGAAAAATCGCCATCATGCACCTTTGAAAGGTTGCAGGGGCGTTGCAAAGTCCAAATGGCATGTGTTTGTAAGCAAAAGTACCATAAGGACACGTGAATGTGGTTTTCTCTTGGTCCTCGGGTGCTATTGGAATTTGAAAATATCCGGAAAAACCATCAAGAAAACAATAGTAACTATTTCCGGCTAATCTTTCCAACATTTGATCAATAAAAGGTAAGGGAATGTGATCTTTTCTGGTGGCATCATTTAATTTTCTATAATCAATACAAACACGCCATCCTGTTACAGTCCTAATAGGAATAAGCTCATTTTTCTCATTTGTGATGACAGTCATGCCACCCTTCTTAGGCACGCATTGAACTGGGCTTACCCATGGACTATCAAAGATTGGATATATTAAACCTGCATCCAGCAGTTTAATAATTTCTTTCTTAATAACATCTTGCATATTAGGATTTAGTCTTTGTTGGCGTTGCACATACGTTTTATGACCTTCTTCCATAAGGATTTTATGTGTGCAATACGAAGGACTTATTCCTTTAATATCATGAATTTTCAATGCAATAGCTGGTTTATGAGCTTTTAGTACAGAAATGAGTTGTGATTTTTCATTTTCAGTAAGAGAAGACGATATTATTACAGGTAATTCAGATTCACCATGTAAATAAGAATATTCCAAATGGTTTAGAAGTGGCTTTAACTCTAATGTCGGTGGTTCTTCTATCGATGATTTATATCAATATCTGTCTTCTTCTTTTAGCATTTGAATTTCTTCTGTTGTTGGTTCATATCCATTAGCCATAAGTGTAGCTAACATTTCAGTTTCATCAATTGGTTCAGTTCCTTCTCCTAAAGAACATTCTCCTGTTCCTTGTAATTCTGGAAATTCTTCTAACAATTCTGCATGTGATTCTATAGTTTGAATATAATAATATGTATCATCTGCAGATTGCGGTTGTTGCATTGCTCTATCAACTGAAAAGGTAACACTCACGTCATCTATACTTAGGGTCAGTTTCTTACCGAACACGTCTATTATTGCTTTAACTGTGTTTAAGAATGGTCTTCCTAATATGAGAGGAACTCTAGAATCTTCTTCCATGTCCAGAATAACAAAATCTACTGGAAATACTAAAGTACCAACTTTAACTAGCATGTTCTCCATTATCCCTCTAGGATATTTTATTGATCGATCGGCTAGTTGTATGCTTATTCTTGTCGGCATTAAATTTATACTAGCACCTAAGTCTGCCAATGCTTCTATTGAACTAAGACTACCCAGAAAACATGGAATTGTGAAACTTCCTGGATCAGATAATTTTTCTGGTATCTTATTCAACAGCACTGCAGAACAATTAGCATTCATAGTAACAGCCGAGAGTTCTTCCATTTTCTTTCTATTTGTGATTAGATCTTTTAGAAATTTAGCATATCTAGGCATTCCTGAAATCATATCAATGAAAGGAAGATTTACATTAATCTGTTTAAACATATCCAAGAATTTGGATTGCTCGGCTTCAAGTCTCTCTTTTCTCATTTTACTCGGGTAAGGAAGTGGTGGTTGGTATGGTTTAACATAAGGTTTAGCCTTAACTGTGTTATCTTCATTAACCTTTTCAACTACCGGTTCTTTTTCCTTATCTTGATCAGATTGTGGTTCTTGTGGAGTAGGAATAGCTACATCAGAAATTACAGGTATTTCAGGTGGTTTAAGTGTAATACCACTTCTTGTGGTAATAGCTTTAGCTGTTTCATTCAGGGGGTTAGCATTTGTATCACTAGGTAGACTTCCAGGTTTTCTTTCACCTATTAACCTTGCTAGGTTACTTACTTCTTGTTCCAAATTTTGAATAGAAGCTTGTTGATTTCTAAATGCTTGAGCATTTTGTTCATTGGTTTGTTTCTGAGATGTGAAAAACTGTGTTTGATATTCAACTAGCTTCGTCATCATATCTTCTAAATTCGGCTTTTTATCATCGGTTTGTGGTGGTTTGTTTTGAAAATTAGGTCTTTACTGATTGTAAGTATTATTGGATACTTGTTGATTGCTAGGACCTTGTTGGTTGTTGTATGGAACATTTCGGTTATAATTCTGATTTTGATTGTAGATCGGTCTTGGCGGTTGATAATTATTCTAATAATTATTTCCAGCCCTTTGGTTTATGTATGAAACATTCTCTCTTTGTTCCATTGTTAGTTCAATACTGAGACAATCTTTGGTCAAATGTGGTCCTCCACACTGCTCACAACTAATTCGTATTGAGTGAATATCCTTAGTCATCTTTTCCATTCGTCTCTTGACAGCATCTATCTTTGCGGAAATGGAATCTAAGTCATGGCTAGAATCGGCTCTAGCTGCTTTAGATGATCTAACGATATCTTTTTCTTGGTGCCACTCATGTGAGTGGGAAGCAGTGTTATCAATAATTTTATAAGCATCAGTTTCTGTTTTCTTCATATTAGAACCACCAGCTGCTATATCTATGTCTTTTCTTGTAGTGATGTCGCATCCTTGGTAGAATATTTGTACTATTTAACAAGCGTCTAAACCATGTTGTGGACATCCTCTTAATAACTTTCCAAATCTTGTCCACGCCTCATATAGATTTTCATTCGGTTTCTGTGTGAACGTAACAATTTCTCCTTGAAGTCTCACGGCTTTAGATGCCGAAAAGAATTGTTTAAGAAATTTTTCAACTAAAACGTCCCATGTATCGATCGCCCCTTCAGGTAACGATTCCAACCAATCTTTGGCTTCTCCCTTTAAAGTCCAGGGAAATAACATGAGATATATCTGTTCATCCTCCACTTCTCTTATTTTAAATAGTGTGCAGATCCTATTAAAGGTACGAAGATGTTCATTTGGATCTTCCTTCAGCGCACCACTAAATTGGCATTGATTAGTCACCATGTGTAGAATTTGTCCTTTGATTTCACAATCTGGCGCATTAATGTCAGGTTAAGTAATTGCGTGACCTTGGCCAGTGCGTTTAGCTCGCATTCGGTCTTCCATACTTGGAGGTTCCAGATTCTCCATGATTGAATTTGTTGAATCTGAATCACTAAAGGATTCTGATTTAATGGTTGGTTCCTCAACAATCTCTGTTTGAATGATTGGTGGTTCCGGAGGAAAAATTAATGGTTCAGGATCTATGAATCGTCCCTGAATATTCTCCGGATTCTCAATTGTGAGGTCCGGTTCAAAAAATGGATTATCGGAAATTTGAATTAGAGTACTTGGTTGACTGGATGACGATTCTAAAGAAAAACCAACGGCGACAATATTTGCTAGATGTCTTGATCGAGTTACAGGTGGTGAACGTACAAAAGGTGGTGAACGTTTTGCTCGGTGCATTCACTGAATATCCTATTAGTTTTTAAAAAGAAAGAAAAATTATATAAGTTATCCAATTAATAGACTTTTCTGATTTTGCCCACGTTTCGAATAGCCAAAAGATGCAGCAGAGGGGCAGGATTCGTTTGGTCTCAATATAATTGAGTACTGTTTGGCTCCAATAACCCGGTCCACGTACAAATCCAACTATTACTACGAACCATAAAATTTTGATGTCTATCAATTTAACCACTTAAAATAAATTTTCGTAATTTAAAGAAATTTAGAGAAGAAGTAGAAAATAAAATCTAAGTCCTAAAACTAGAATAGCGAGAAATAAGAAAGAAAAAGAGCGCGTCGAAAAACGTCGAAAAATAAAAGATTGAAAATTAATAGGCGTCGAAAAATAAAAATAAGAAAGTAGCGCGTCGAAACTTAAAAAGGAACTAAAAACTAAAAATTAAAAGTTGAGTCTAAAAATATTAAAGCTTAAAAGAAATACTATATCCCGAATGGCAATAACATAAAAAGGTACTAAAACTTAAAAAGGCGTCGCAAAATTCTAAAGCACCTAAATCTTAGTCTAAAGAAAAAGCACTTAAGGGATTTTACGGCAAAGTAGGGGTGGTCAGTATTTGGTTTGAAACCGTGGAACCCGAAAACCAAACCGAAACCAAACTGGAAAAAAACCAAACCGAATTTGAAAAACGGTTTTCGGATCGAGTCAAACCGAAACCGAATTTGAATTCGGTTTTCGGTTCGGTTTTCGGTTTTGGAAATTCTGAATTCGGTTTAACCGAAAACCGAATTCAAAACCGAATTCAATGTTTTTATACATTTAATTTGTATATTTACGTTTTAATGTCGTTATAATTTAGGATCCAATTAATAAAATATATTCTCACCCATATGACGATTTAATAACTCATAATATAATTATGTTACTCAAATTATTATGTTCTTCTTCTTAATTAGAGAAGCGGTAAACGTCATAATTAAGCTGTAAATATTAATAAATCATCGAATTCTTTATAATTTAATAGTACGTCATTGTTTTAGAATATAAATAATTAAGACATTAGTAACGCCACAATTAAACTACCATCGTTCTCCATTTTTTCATAATATTTGGTTTTAACCGAAAACCGAACCGAATCCGAATTTGAATTCGGTTTTCGATTCGGTTCGGTTTTAACTTTGAATTCGGTTTTCGGTTTTGCCCAAAAAAATTTCAAAACCGAATACACCGAACCGAATAAACCGAATAAACCGAAAACCGAACTGATGAACACCCCTACGGCAAAGCCTAAAAATCTATAAATAAAAATACTATGGTAAGAACTATGACTTAAAACTAAATATGAGCGAAAAATACAAAAATTACGCTAAAACGAATAAAAAGGGACAAAATATAAAAATATACTTAAAGTTGTAAAAAGTACAATGTTTATAAAAATATAATTTTTATATTATTTATTTTATAAAACTATTAATTTTATAATTTAATTAAACTAACTATAACTTAAATTACAAATTAAATAAAAACTAAAACTAAATAATAAATTAATTATAACCTAATTAGGGTTTTATAATAATAATTAAATATACACCGTAATTAATGCTGAATTAGGGTTGTTTGTGGCCTGTCAGAAGACCTCATGCGATCGCATGAGTTTTTGCCTTCGGGCTCATGCGATCGCATGAGCTAGGTTTTTGGGCCACGGTCTGGGCTGATACAGTACCAGGCCGAGAGTTTTTATATATATTTTTTTAATGATTTATATATTTATAATATATTTATATAAATTAAATAAAACTTATATTTTTATAAAATAAAGATAAAGAAACTTTTATAGAACTTATATATTTAATAAACTCTTAAAAATATTTATATTTTTATTTTTATTTTTCTTTTTATATTTTTGCAATTTAAAACGTATTTTTACAAAAACGTATTTTTACAAAAGGAAATTAAAATTAATAAAAATCTTTTTTTTTATAAATATATAGCGTTGCGCTTTCGGCGTTTAAGCAGAATTGTTCCCCGACAGCGGCGCCAAAAATACTTGATTGTTATGCGAGGTGTATATGAAATTGCTTATATTTTACTAGGAAAAACTATTAAATACGATACAATTTTACACTAGATATTTATTTATTTATAGAATGGATATACTTAAACCTTGCTACAACACTTAAAGGCAGTGTACCTAATCGTACAGTAGTGTAGTTTTTAGTAAGTCTGGTTCGTTCCACAGGAAAATCTTTTAAACAAAGCTTAACGCTATATTAGTTTTAATTTATAAAAATAAATATATATAAGTAATATTATTATTATGACAAGGGGGGTTTTTACCATTTAATGACCGGTTTATCGATTTTAAAAACTTTAGTCGCAGTTAAAACCTAATGTAAAAATATATAAAAATAAATACAACTTAATTTAAAGCGTAAAGTAAATAATGATAATAAAATTGCTATAAATAAAAGTGCGATAAAATAAACTTGCGATAATTAAAAAGTACGATAATTAAAAGTTCAATTAAATACAATGACAATAAATAAAAGTACGATAATTAGAAGTGCAATTAAATATGAAAATAAAGGAATTATGCTTATTTAAACTTCCATAATCATGATGTTTGACGTGTTGATTTTAGTTTATTCCCATGCGTTAATTGTCCTTTATCCTGGATTATTTAATATGTCCGTCTGGTTTTTTGTCCATAACAGTCCATCGGTCATAAATATAAAGTGCGAGTGTCCTCGTCAAATTATCCTTATACCCGAAGTCAAATATTCCAACTAATTGGGGACTTAAACTGTAACAAGGTTTTAATACTTCGTTTAATAATTACACCAGGTTATCGACTGCGTGTAACCCAAGGTTTTAATACTTTGTTAACAATTATGCCAAGTGTCCTTGTACATAATTTCACCCATGTTTTAATAATTCCATAGACTATTAATCCATTCCCGTGTCCGGTTAAATGAACGATTATTCGTACATATAAATATCCAGCCCATCGTGTCCGATCGAGTGTATATGGTTATTTATAGGTACGTCCAATTGTAAACCTTTATATTAAAATTAACAAACTATCATTTTGTTAAACAAATATAAATCCCATTAATAGCCCATAGTCTAATTTCCACAAGTGTCGTATTTTATCCAAACCCCAATTATGGTACAAAGCCCAATTACCCAAATTTAAATATTTAGCCCAACATCATGATTACTTCGTTTTAAATAAGCATAATAATAACTTAGCTACGAGACATTAAATTAAAAAGGTTGAACATAACTTACAATGATTAAAAATAGCGTAGCGTTACACGGATAGAATTTCGACTTACACCCTTACAACATTCGCTAACATACCTTTATTATTAGAAATTAAAATTAAAATTAAAATTAATATATATATATATATATATATATATATATATATATATATATATATATATATATATATATATATATATATATATATATCTTACGTATGAATGAAGAAGAAAAAGATATGTTTGATGTTCACCAAAAACGCGATTTTTATAGGCATGTCAGCTGCTACAGGGGCTCATGCGATCGCATGAGCTTTGCTCCTCTAGGCCATGCAATCGCATGGCCAGCTGGAGAGGCTCACATGTCTTTGTTTTTTCTGCCGACGGTTTTTATAATATTATATAATATATATATTAATTTTAAGAATTAATTATATATTATATTATATTCATGTGCATAGTTGACTTGTAATTTTTAGTCCGTTGCGTCGAGCATTGAGAGTTGACTCTGGTCCCGGTTCCGGATTTTTGAACGTCCTTGCGTACAATTTAATATCTTGTACTTTGTTTTTCGCGTCTTGTACTCTTGTAATTTTGAGACGTTTCTTATCAATAATTGGAACCACTTTGATTGTATTTTGTACTTTTGAGCTTTTTGGTCGTTTGCGTCTTCAATTCGTCGAATCTGTCTTTTGTCTTCACCTTTTATTATTTAAACGAATATCACTTGTAAATAGAACAATTGCAACTAAAAGCTTGTCTTTCTTGAGGGATAATGCTATGAAATATATGTTCGTTTTTAGCATTATCATAATTCTACTTAACAAAAATGCTCACAATTACATCCTCGTTCAGTTTCATCAACAATTCTACTCGTATGCACCCGTATTCGTACTCGTACAATACACAGCTTTTAAATGTATGTACTATTGGTATATACACTCCAATTGAAATTCCCCATCCTAATCCATCCGAACGAAGTCCATTTCGATTATAAACGATTCACAATAGTTGGTTACATCACGAGGTACTTAACCTCTATATGATACGTTTTACAAATATTGCTTTCGTTTTTAAAAGACAAACTTTCATTTCATTGAAAGTTGACGACATGCATATCATTTCATAATACATTCAACTATAATTGACTTAATAATAATAATCTTGATGAACTCAACGATTCGAATGTAACGTCTTTTTGAAATTTGTCATGAATGACTCCAAGTAATATCTCTAAAATGAGCAAATGCACAGCGAAAGACTTCTTTCATACCTGAGAATAAACATGCTTTCAAGTGTCAACCAAAAGGTTGGTGAGTTCATTTGTTTAACATAAATAATCATTTCCATCATTTTAATAGACCACAAGAATTTCATTTCCAGTTCTCATAAATATACGTCCCATGCATAGAGACAAAAATATCATTCATATGGATTGAACACCTGGTAACCGACATTCACAATATACATATAAGAATATCTCCATCATTCCGGGATCCTCCTTCGGACATGATATAAATTTTGAAGTACTAAAGCATCTGGTACTTTGGATGGGGCTTGTTGGGCCCGATAGATCTATCTTTAGGATTCGCGTCAATTAGGGTGTCTGTTCCCTAATTCTTAGATTACCAGACTTAATAAAAAGGGGCATATTCGATTTCGATAATTCAACCATATAATGTAGTTTCAAGTACTTGTGTCTATTTCGTAAAACAGTTATAAAAATAGCGCATGTATTCTCAGTCCCAAAAATATATATTGCAAAAGCATTTAAAAAGGTAGCAAATGAAACTCACCTAATGTATTTTGTAGTAAAAATACATATGACGACATTAGACAAACTGAACAATGCAGGGTTGGCCTCGGATTCACAAACCTATAACATTTGTATATATATATATATATATATATATATATATATATATATATATATATTAATACACACAATCGTAGTCGAATAAGTTTATATATATAATTTATTAATAATATTATTTTTAGATTAATAATATATTTATATTTCATATATTCTTTTTATATAATAAAATATTGTTTTATGTTATATGTGTTAAATATATATACTTATGTATTTCATTTGTTTATCAAAACGGTAGTTCAAATTATACTAAGTTAATATTAGTAAAAATGATGATAATAACATTAATAATATACTTATGTTAATAATAACTCTATTAATGATAATAATAATGATATTAATAATAATGCTTGTAAAGATAATAATTTTAGTGTTAATGATATTTAAGATATTGATTTTAGTAATTATATATTAGTAGTACTCTTTATTATATATATATATATATATATATATATATATATATATATATATATATATATATATATATATATATATATATATATATATATATATATATATATATATATATATATATATATATATATATATATTCATACTTATAATGATAATGATAATAATAATTATAACATTAATAATAACACTAATAATAATCCTAATTGTAATTATAATTCTTATACTAATAATAATGATAATGGTAATACTCTTAATTTGGTTAATGATACCTCTATATATTAGGAGTAATAACAATTATCTTAATAATAATAATAATAATAACAACTAATAATAATAATATTAACCATAATGATAATAATAATATTAGTTATGTTAATGATAATAATACTAGTAATAACTATATTAATAATGATTATAATTCCTATACTTGTAATAATAATAATAATTGATAAATAACAATAATAATAATTTTAAAACTAATAATAATAACAATAATACAAAAAAAAAAATAAAGAACTACCTTCAAAGCCTTTTCTAAAAGAAAAATGTCTCAAGCGAAGCTCGAACCCGCGACCTCCCGCTCACACCCTAACACATCCACCAGCTGGGCTGTTGCCCATTTTCTGAATTTCTACAGAACCCACATCTATGTAACCCGTATTCTTATTTTCATGTTTATCTTCTTCAAAATTTATTCGATCCACAAATCAAATAATCACAACAACAACTATTGATTGATTTAGTATTGAATTTAAAACAGAACCGGCCTGAATGATTAACAGAAAATAATAAAAAAAATAAAAAAAATGCTTTTGCTGTTCGCAGTTTAAAAAAAAACAAATATTGATTTTGCTTTTCGGATGTTTTTAGCTTACGAATCCTTCACGAAGTATGTTGCAAATCTTTTATAGAAACTTTATGGATCGTCACTTAAACTCAAAACATCAAAACGATTATGAATTTTGCTATGAACCAAATGTTTGACTTTTTCTTTTTAAAGTTTGACTTCAAAATTCTAGCTCGATACAAAGAATTGAGAGTTGAGGTTTTGCAGATAGATTCAATAAAAGATTTCTAACCTTTCTGCATTTTTACTTTATGAATTACGATTCGAATTTAGAATATGACTTTAAAGTGGAAGAACAGGGCGACGAGCCTGTTATTGGTTTTCTGTTTAATTCTCAAATTATTGTGAATATTGAATGAGCCTGAGTGATTAACTGGTAATAATACTTATAATAGATCCTATTTTGTTGTATATCGAATTTGAGATGTTGATGCTTAACAAATTTCTCCATTTAATCGACAAGAATTAGGAAGAAACAAAATACAGGAAATAAAATAAAATAAAAAAATTAAAGGCGATAGTGATCTCTAACAAACTGGTACGATCAATTGGATGTTGAATGATTTTTGAGACATAAAACAAACTTGGTCATAGTATGATAGAGATGTGAACGTTTTTCAAATTGCATATCCAGTTCTATAATTTTTATATATAATCAATATATATTAATATCCGTATTTATACATCAGTTTATAGATATATCTATTTATTTAACTGTATTTATATATAATTGTATCTACATATATCAGTTTATATCTATCCCTTATATTAAATTTTGTAATATTAATTAATAATATCAATCTATTAATAAACATGTAACTGTTATTAATTTGTAATAAAAATACTAATAATAATAATAGAGATAATACTAATCTTAATGATAAAAATAATTAACATCAAATAATACTAATTATAATAATATAACAATTTACATAAACATCAACTTTGATATTTTTATTATTTATTAATATTGATATTTATTTTAATAATAATTCATATAACAACTATATTCTCTTGTTTAAATATATATATATATATATATATATATATATATATATATATATATATATATATATATATATATATATATATATATATATATATATATATATATATATATATTATTACTTATATAATAAAAATATCATATTTAATAACTTTTTATTAAATATTTATTATTTATACATTCTATATATAATACTATATATTAATTATACATAGAATCATATATTTATAGATTCATAATAGTATATATATATATATATATATATATATATATATATATATATATATATATATATATATATATATATATATATATATATATATATATTTATATATATATTTATATATAATAGTGATTTATCTAATCTATTTATTATTTTACATTTTTAACTCTAAATGATTAAGTATACTTTATAAATTTTAAAATATTATATACACTCATATTTATGTTTATATTTATATATGTATTTACATATTCCTTTACTCATAATTGTTCGTGAATCGTCGAGCATAGTCAAAGAGTATTTGATTACATGAATATAGATTTCAAAACTTTCGAGACTCAACATTACAAATTTTTGCTTATCGTATCGAAATCATATAAAGATTAAGTTTAAATTTGATCGGAAATTCCCGGGTCATCACAGTACCTACCCGTTAAAATAAATTTCGTCCCAAAATTTGATCGAGGTCATCATGGTTAACTATAAAAAACGTTTTCATGACGAATCTGAGCTGATAAATAGAGTTTTATCATCATTGAGTAGTATAGATAAAACGATTTGATTATGCGAAGAGTATAAGTGAAGCTATCGCAGAAAAGGGAAATGAGTGAATGTATATTCGTTTTAACCGATGACGTAGTTATGATTGATTTTCGAAATTCACGAAATTTAAAGAAAATCTTTGTAATAAGATTTGGTTCTTCGACGATTAAGGAAAGTAGGATCTTCTTTGATTAGATGCAATAATCTGTTTTGATTGCTCTGTCGGATATTTTACTATAAATCAACTTCTTTCGTTCCCTTATTTTCATCATTCCTATACTTTCATTCTTAATTCTTACTTCTAAAAGGTTGGGAAAATGCTTCATCCAGTTCTACTCCTTGATATTTTCTTAATTATCATTTCTATCTGTCATAACCCGACCTTAACCATAAGGACGAATACAATAACATATGATTTCATCGCGAGGTATTGACCTCTATATGCGACATTTTTCAAAAACTGCATTCGTTTTTACAATACAAACCATAGCTTTTATTACAAATACAAGGTTTAAACAACTTAATAATGATTATCGTTTAGCGATAATCTTATATTTACAAACTTTACATGTGATAATAACAATACGACTTCCAACATATTTTACATTACAAATCCTCCGATATGCAGTTTTATTTTTGACACAAATATGCATACTCAAGATCTTGCTTAAATTCAACATGTTGCAGCGGAAGCTTTTAGTTATCACCTGAGAATAAACATGCTTAAAATGTCAACATAAAGTTGGTGAGATATAGGTTTAATGCTGGCAGCGTTATAAATATAGACCACAAGATTTCATATATAAACGTTCAAATAAAAATATTCTAAGTTGTTGAGCACTTGACAACCATACTTACATTTAATCAACATCGCATATTCCCTTTATTATGAAATCTTACTACACCGTACCAAGTGTAGTCACCGAAACGAAGTACTGTGCAACCGTTGAATACTGGTCGTCCAGTCCGGTTGGGGTTGTCAGGCCCGATAGATCTATCAACAGGATTCGCGTTTACAATACCTCATGTAAATAGTAGTTACCAAGTTACAGGGAAGTATGCCAGTGGTACAACTCAACGTAGAATATATATTTTTAATCACTTGTGTCCATAACGTAAATCATAAAATGCATGTATTCTCATCCCGAAATATTTAGAGTTTAAAAGTGGGACTATATACTCACCTTTGTCTTGAAGGTATTTAACTCGACTTGGTCTCCGATAGATATCACGAACCTAACCATATATATAATATATCAACATATTTTCTTTTTAAGTAATCGTTATATATATATATATATATATATATATATATATATATATATATATATATATATATATATATATATATATATATATATATATATATATATATATATATATATATATATATATATATACATACTTTTAATACTTTTAATATTTTCTTAGACCGTAGTTAGCAGTCCGATGTTAGTGGTCCACAATTAGTTGCTTAAATAAAATAAATAAAGACCCCATCGTATTCGTATTGATCAGAATTAATCTCGACCCATGGTACCATGTTGTCAAGTGACGTGTTGCGTACAATCATGAGGTCTTATGATTAATCTTCTCGTGTTGTTTACGGGTGGTCCTGAAATATATAAAATCAAATCATAAGTAAATATATATTAAATATTATGTTAATTAGCCAAGATATGATTAATCCGATTTTGTCATAATATGATATATTACAGGTCTTGAAGTATTTTTAAAAATCAAATTAGAAGGATCTATTTAGTTTGCGAACAAGTTTGAAATCACTCAAACTATGTTCTTGTTGTTAAAATTTTACAACACAAAATAAGATAGCTATATAAATATGAATCGAATAAGGTTATGAATAAGGTTACTACCTCAAGTTACTTGGACAAAGCTACTGGAAAAGGTAAGAAAAATCTTGGAATCAAAATAGTGGTGGAGTGGGATTGAAAGATTGGAAGTAATCTCCTTGAAATCGGATGACTATATTGATACGTTCTTGAGTAGGTAAATGAAGAGAGATTAGGGAGTGAATTAACTTGAAAGAAAATTGGAAATGAAATTGTATGTGTGTGTGTGCAAAATAACATGATTATGGGATGGATATATAGGAGATTTAGTTTGTTTTCTTGCACAAAAGTCACACATGAGGTTAAATGGCTGGTTCCCACATGTAACATCATGTCTAGTGGCTGATCATTGAAGTTTATTGTTGGTATATACCAATAGTAAATACGTATAGAAGTTGGGTATGATACGGTTACACATACCCTAGATATACTTGTAGAAATTTTGAGGAATCGGAACGAGAATTCAAATATGGACGGGTTTATAACTGTAAAAGAGGCTCAAAACTGGGCTTTTATTTTTGGGTCAAACCGGGCCAAAATAAAATTTTAAGACATTTTTAATAAAGAAATGTTAGCCCAGCCAGGGGCTCTGCCCCTTGGACCCCGCCAGGGGTTGCCACCCCTTGGACCCCGCTTATCGGGGGCGCTGCCCCCGAACCCCCGTCATAATCAAGATAAGTTCAAACAAGTGTGCACTCCACACTTCCCAAAACTTGTTCGATATTTATCAAGATTATTTTGGTTATAAATTAATCCCATTACACATAAATCATATTGGTGACATAGATAACCAACACATTATAGATTGTAAGTATATATGTCAAAGAACGTTACATATAGTTATCGTTTTGAAAACTTAAGTTAGTGGTCTCAAAGTATACTTATAACTCATTGTTGTTAGTTCACAATGAAATGTTAAACCATCCTTAAATCATGTTAAATATGTATAGATATGTACATATACATAATCGTATATTTATCGTGTGTTATATAGTTCGTGATATCATCGGTCAAATTGGACGGTCAAACGTTGTGTGAAACTCTTTTCAAAAACATAAGTCTCAACAGTTTGGATTGCTTATCATGTTGGTAAGGTTTATTTTATGTAAATATTAATCTCATAAGTATAAAACGATCGGAAAAATCCGGGTCGTTACACTTTCATCCTTCTTTTTAATCTTCCACCAGAAGAATCTGGTTACTTCTACTATCGCCTTGGGGTGATACTATTCTTAATTATACCGTGTCTTTATATTGCTATTCGTATTAATATCCAAGGTTTGTAATTTATGTGTTGTTATTGGGCTTTATATCTTCCCTTATACTTTGAAGTCCTTGCTTCTGTTTTCTATAATCATTGTCATCCCCAGTTAATACTTCCCCCTATTTGCTGTGATTTATACTCCAATTTCTGTTTTGAAGCTTTATCCCTTCGTTTCTTCTTCTTGCGATTGGGCATATCTTGTAATGGTCCAGAATTCGCAGATATAAGTTTCAGAATGAACATTGTTAATGTCCTAATAAAGAAACGGTAATAGAGCAATTTGACTTGTCAAATTACCAGAATATCCCGAAAAAATAGATTTATCAAGAAGATATGTTCTCGATATGTTTGGAGACTAGATAGAATGTAAGAGTCGTGTACATGGCACATGATGATGTTAGAGTCTGTGAATCATCACGTTTCATTAGAAACTCAGCATGACTTACCGTAATATAATCACGTTGATCGAGTATCATTATATTATACTAACTCATGCTTCGGTTCCCAACATTACTTCAATAACATTCATATTTAAGCTCGAAAGTTTACAGAATATAGAAACTAACAGTTTCTATATGATGTAACACTGATAGCACGAAGAGATTAATGATTTCAGATAAGAATAGTTATGAAAATATCTTCAGAAATATAGAGGATATTTATAATGAAAGATACGATGATATCTTGGAATTTTTAATATCGAAGGGTGGTGAAGAAAATTTATCCTCAAGAGTTTGGAGTCAGAAGCAAGGTATTCGCTAAAGATTTCATCAGAAATAGAATCATCAGGATTCTTAATGTACAAGCTTAGTTCTTGTGATTTGTTCAAAGACTCCTACGTAGTTTGCTCAATCAGTTTTTCTAGTTCTAACTTTTCTGAGCTTTTTCCAACATACTATTCTTTATCATCAAACTTCCTATGATTAAGGGCGTTTATGGTTGTCTATGGTTTCTGCTGCTTCATTCAGCTTTTTTTAACATTCAGAGTATTGATTTGTAGACTGATTGCTTTTCAGGATTTCAGATGAAAGATCATAATTCTAAGAGATGAATGTTATACATATAACTATTGATGTAGATATGCTGTGAGTTTTCAAAGTACTGATTGCTGATTCCCGGTAATTGGTATGTCAGTTCTCGTTACAAGATGCGGATGAGTACATGATGAGACTTCAATAGATAAATATAGTGATTTGTCGGAAAGATTTAAACCAAGGAGCAACGAGGTTGCTGGTACGTCTGCTCGTAATATGGTGGAATATAAAAGAATTCTCCAGTATCAAAAGGGTAATCGTATATATCAGGATTTATAGTAAGGCTACTTCGAATGAAAAGTCGAAGTTGACCTGCTGGAGCTGTGACAAAATTGGCTACTTTGAAAAGGGATCGCAAAGTTATTTTTGCTAATAAACGCCAAAGGATCTGACACGGCTACGTGTTAAACTTTTACTCAATTGCCTAGAGTTTCTTAGGTGCATAACTATATGCATAAATCTTTTCTTCCGTAGATGAAGTGCGGTTGATTCATCCTATCGATTGAGGTGTTTTCAAGAATCATGAAAGGTTTGAACGCAGATTGTAATCGTCAAGATACTAATGAGGTTTAAGATGAAAATCAAGTGGCAACTTGAAGAATTGTTTAGTTTCATATGTTATAATCAATATTTTAATTCATTTTAGTTGTCCAATGTTATTAGTCCACAGTCGATAGTCCACAGTTGACAATCCAATAATTCATATTCATATATAATTTAATATATAATATTTGAATTAATTAATACGTATCGTGACCCGTGTACATGTCTCAGACTCGATCACAACTCAAAGTATATATATTATTATAGAATCTACCTCAACCCTGTATAGAGAACTCGATCATTACTACATATAGAGTGTCTATGGTGATTCCAAATAATATATATATAGATGCGTCGATATGATATGTCAAAACCTTGTATACGTGTCCCGATATTTAAAGTGCGTAAAATAAATAACAGAAATTTAAATGACAATAAATAAAGTGCGTAAAGTAAATAACAGAAATTAAATGATGATAAATAAAATTGCGAGAATTAAAATTGCGATAAAATAAATTGCGATAGTTACAATGTAATACGGAATTAACAGTTAGCTAGGAACAGTTAGCTAGGATTTTGTTAGCGTGGATTCTTAACAAAATTTATCATAGTTAATTTGTTTGTTTCTAATAAATTTTATTTTGTCCAATGTTTTCTTCATTATGCCACTTGTCGGATTCTGATAGATCAAAATCCAAATATGAAATTGAATGAAAATGGATATTCTGTGGTGAATGGATACGTATATCGATGGATGTAAGTAGGATCGTAAATGACTGTTGAATCAGATTCGGAGAATATACAGAGTAACTTATTAATGTGAAATCTAAATATTCCTCTGGTATTACCTACCCGTTAAAATATTTTCACCATTAATAGTTTGTACAAAAGAATTTTTAATTACAATCTTTATGAAAATATACTTACATATATATTTTCTTCAGATATAATCATGGATTTAATGAGTTAATATGATATTAAACTCATTTGATTTACCGTTAGAACTAGAATGGATAATCTCCAAAACTTTAGAGATTACTTAATCGCCATGTCGAACGGGGATAAATGATGTAGAACATCATGTAGAATGATGATTATGCTTGAGGTATAGAATGAGATGTTGAGGCATGGATTGTTGATGATACTGGTGCTGTTGCCGATGGTACTGTTGGTACCGGTGATGTTGCTAAAGCTGCTAAATTTTGCACCATATTCTCCAAATTTATTAATCGAGTGAGAAGCTCATTGACTTCTCCCATTACTCCAAGATGATTGTCGGTCTGAACGAACGGATGAATAAGGTTTAGAATTTTAGATAGAATATAATCGTGGCGAGATATTCAGGAAATGAGTGAGAAAATAGTATCTCGAATAGGTTCGCCGGTAAGTGCTTCAGGTTCACCGCCAAGAGGTGAATTCAGTTGATGGAAAGGATCGTCTTCTTCTCGTCTCCATTGATTACGTCGACTACGAACTCATTAGATGAATTGAGGATGGCTGATTGATTAATTCATTCGGGTGACGCTGCTTTTGGAGCTGGAGTGGGACTCCATATCGGAATCCGAGGGACTTGAACTACTGATGAGTTCCATTGCGTTCGATTGAATAAAGGATTTTTCGATATGAAATGATTTTTGGATATCGGATGATATTCTAATTACATAGAATATCTATATATATAGAACAAAAGATTTCGTAGATTATGGAGGAATTTACGAAATATATCAGGCAAAGTTTATGGTAACAGATACGCTAAGATATGAATTTTGTCTATACACTATTCATGCAATCAATAAAGTAAGATGTGTTTAGACTAAGAATGATAAGCAGGTAATTTTCGACAAGGAATGATAAGCAAAACTTTTGACATGCAGACCAGGTTCAAGTCCAGACTCATTAATATAACCTAACAACTACTAGGTCGAAGTCCAGACTTCACTAATGCATCCTAACAAGTTATCAGTTATACACACTAATGCAGACTTGGTTCGCTAAGACCACCGCTCTGATACCAACTGAAATACCCCGTCCTAATCCATCCGGACGAAGTCCATTTCGATTATAAATGATTCACAATAGTTGGTTACATCGCGAGGTACTTGACCTCTATATGATACGTTTTACAAACATTGCATTCGTTTTTAAAAGACAAACTTTCATTTCATTGAAAGTTGACGACATGCATACCATTTCATAATACATTCAACTATAATTGACTTAATAATAATCTTGATGAACTCAATGACTCGAATGCAACGTCTTTTTGAAATTTGTCATGAATGACTCCAAGTAATATCTCTAAAATGAGCAAATGTACAGCGAAAGACTTCTTTCATACCTGAGAATAAACATGCTTTCAAGTGTCAACCAAAAGGTTGGTGAGTTCATTTGTTAAACATAAATAATCATTTCCATCATTTTAATAGACCACAAGAATTTCATTTCCAGTTCTCATAAATATACGTCCCATGCATAGAGACAAAAATATCATTCATATGGATTGAACACTTGGTAACCGACATTCACAGTATACATATAAGAATATCCCCATCATTCCGGGATCCTCCTTCGTACATGATATAAATTTCAAAGTACTAAAGCATCCGGTACTTTGGATGGGGCTTGTTGGGCCCGATAGATCTATCTTTAGGATTCGCGTCAATTAGGGTGTCTGTTCCCTAATTCTTAGATTACCAGACTTAATAAAAAGGGGCATATTCGATTTCGATAATTCAACCATATAATGTAGTTTCAAGTACTTGTGTCTATTTCGTAAAACAGTTATAAAAATAGCGCATATATTCTCAGTCCCAAAAATATATATTGCAAAAGCATTTAAAAAGGGAGCAAATGAAACTCACCTAATGAGTTTTGTAGTAAAAGTACATATGACGACATTAGACAAACTGAACAATGCAGGGTTGACCTCGGATTCACGAACCTATAACATTTGTGTGTATATATATATATAAATACACACAATCGTAGTCGAATAAGTTTATATATATATAATTTATTAATAATATTATTTTTAGATTAATAATATATTTATATTTCATATATTCTTTTTATATAATAAAATATTTTTTTATGTTATATGTGTTAAATATATATACTTATGTATTTCAATTGTTTATCAAAATGGTAGTTCAAATTATACTAAGTTAATATTAGTAAAAATGATGATAATAACATTAATAATATACTTATGTTAATAATAACTCTATTAATGATAATAATAATGATATTAATAATAATGCTTGTAAAGATAATAATTTTAGTGTTAATGATATTTAAGATATTGATTTTAGTAATTATATATTAGTAGTACTCTTTATTATATATATATATATACTTATAATGATAATGATAATAATAATTATAACATTAATAATAACACTAATAATAATCCGAATTGTAATTATAATTCTTATACTAATAATAATGATAATGGTAATACTCTTAATTTGGTTAATGATACCTCTATATGTTAGGAGTAATAACAATTATCTTAATAATAATAATAATAACTAATAATAATAATATTAACCATAATGATAATAATAATATTAGTTATGTTAATGATAATAATACTAGTAATAACTATATTAATAATGATTATAATTCCTATACTTGTAATAATAATAATAATTGATAAATAGCAATAATAATAATTTTAAAACTAATAATAATAACAATAATACAAAAATAAAAATAAAGAACTACCTTAAAAGCCTTTTCTAAAATAAAAATGCCTCAAGCGAAGCACGAACCCGCGACCTCCCGCTCACACCCTAACACATCCACCAGCTGGGCTGTTGCCCATTTTCTGAATTTCTACAGAACCCACATCTATATAACCCGTATTCTTATTTTCATGTTTATCTTCTTCAAAATTTATTCGATCCACAAATCAAATAATTACAACAACAACTATTGTTTGATTTAGTATTGAATTTAAAACAGAACCGGCCTGAATGATTAACAGAAAATAATAAAAAAAAATAAAAAAAATGTTGTTGCTGTTCGCAGGTAAAAAAAAAAACAAATATTGATTTTGCTTTTCGGATGTTTTTAGCTTACGAATCCTTCACGAAATATGTTGCAAATCTTTTATAGAAACTTTATGGATCGTCACTTAAACTCAAAACATCAAAACAATTATGAATTTTGCTATGAACCAAATGTTTGACTTTTTTTTTTTAAAGTTTGACTTCGAAATTTTAGCTCGATACAAAGAATTGAGAGTTGAGGTTTTGCAGATAGATTCAATAAAAGATTTCTAACCTTTCTGCATTTTTACTTTTTGAATTACGATTCGAATTTAGAATATGACTTTAAAGTGGAAGAACAGGGCGACGAGCATGTTATGGGTTTTCTGTTTAATTCTCAAATTATTGTGAATATTGAATGAGTCTGAGTGATTAACTGGTAATAATACTTATAATAGATCCTATTTTGTTGTATATCGAATTTGAGATGTTGATGCTTAACAAATTTCTCCATTTAATCGACAAGAATTAGGAAGAAACAAAATACAGGAAATAAAATAAAATAAAAAAATTAAAGGCGATAGTGATCTCTAACAAACTGGTACGATCAATTGGATGTTGAATGATTTTTGAGACATAAAACAAACTTGGTCATAGTATGATAGAGATGTGAACGTCTTTCAAATTGCATATCCAGTTCTATAATCAATATATATTAATATCCGTATTTATACACCAGTTTATATATATATCTGTTTATTTAACTGTATTTATATATAATTGTATTTACATATATCGGTTTATATCTATCCCTTATATTAAATTTTGTAATATTAATTAATAATATCAATCTATTAATAAACCTGTAAGTGTTATTAATTTGTAATAAAAATACAAATAATAATAGAGATAATACTAATCTTAATGATAAAAATAATTAACATAAAATAATACTAATTATAATAATATAACAATTTACATAAATATCAACTTTGATATTTTTATTATTTATTAAAATTGATATTTATTTTAATAATAATTCATATAACAACTATATTCTCTTATTTTAATATATATATATATATATATATATATATATATATATATATATATATATATATATATATATATATATATATATATATATATTACTTATATAATAAAAAATATCATATTTAATAACTTTTTATTAAATATTTATTATTTATACATTCTATATATAATACTATATCTTAATTATACATAGAATCATATATTTATAGATTCATAATAGTATATATATATTTATATATATATATTTATATATAATAGTGATTTATCTAATCTATTTATTATTTTAGTAACTTATTAATGTGAAATCTAAATATTCCTCTGGTATTACCTACCCGTTAAAATATTTTCACCATTAATAGTTTGTACAAAAGAATTTTTAATTACAATCTTTATGAAAATATACTTACATATATATTTTCTTCAGATATAATCATGGATTTAATGAGTTAATATGATATTAAACTCATTTGATTTACCGTTAGAACTAGAATGGATAATCTCCAAAACTTTAGAGATTACTTAATCGCCATGTCGAACGGGGATAAATGATGTAGAACATCATGTAGAATGATGATTATGCTTGAGGTATAGAATGAGATGTTGAGGCATGGATTGTTGATGATACTGGTGCTGTTGCCGATGGTACTGTTGGTACCGGTGATGTTGCTAAAGCTGGTAAATTTTGCACCATATTCTCCAAATTTATTAATCGAGTGAGAAGCTCATTGACTTCTCCCATTACTCCAAGATGATTGTCGGTCTGAACGAACGGATGAATAAGGTTTAAAATTTTAGATAGAATATAATCGTGGCGAGATATTCAGGAAATGAGTGAGAAAATAGTATCTCGAACAGGTTCGCCGGTAAGTGCTTCAGGTTCACCGCCAAGAGGTGAATTCAGTTGATGGAAAGGATCGTCTTCTTCTCGTCTCCATTGATTACGTCGACTACGAACTCATTAGATGAATTGAGGATGGCTGATTGATTAATTCATTCGGGTGACGCTGCTTTCGGAGCTGGAGTGGGACTCCATATCGGAATCCGAGGGACTTGAACTAGTGATGAGTTCCATTGCGTTCGATTGAATAAAGGATTTTTCGATATGAAATGATTTTTGGATATCGGATGATATTCTAATTACATAGAATATCTATATATATAGAACAAAAGATTTCGTAGATTATGGAGGAATTTACGAAATATATCAGGCAAAGTTTATGGTAACAGATACGCTAAGATATGAATTTTGTCTATACACTATTCATGCAATCAATAAAGTAAGATGTGTTTAGACTAAGAATGATAAGCAGGTAATTTTCGACAAGGAATGATAAGCAAAACTTTTGACATGCAGACCAGGTTCAAGTCCAGACTCATTAATATAACCTAACAACTACTAGGTCGAAGTCCAGACTTCACTAATGCATCCTAACAAGTTATCAGTTATACACACTAATGCAGACTTGGTTCGCTAAGACCACCGCTCTGATACCAACTGAAATACCCCGTCCTAATCCATCCGGACGAAGTCCATTTCGATTATAAATGATTCACAATAGTTGGTTACATCGCGAGGTACTTGACCTCTATATGATACGTTTTACAAACATTGCATTCGTTTTTAAAAGACAAACTTTCATTTCATTGAAAGTTGACGACATGCATACCATTTCATAATACATTCAACTATAATTGACTTAATAATAATCTTGATGAACTCAATGACTCGAATGCAACGTCTTTTTGAAATTTGTCATGAATGACTCCAAGTAATATCTCTAAAATGAGCAAATGTACAGCGGAAGACTTCTTTCATACCTGAGAATAAACATGCTTTCAAGTGTCAACCAAAAGGTTGGTGAGTTCATTTGTTTAACATAAATAATCATTTCCATCATTTTAATAGACCACAAGAATTTCATTTCCAGTTCTCATAAATATACGTCCCATGCATAGAGACAAAAATATCATTCATATGGATTGAACACTTGGTAACCGACATTCACAGTATACATATAAGAATATCCCCATCATTCCGGGATCCTCCTTCGTACATGATATAAATTTCAAAGTACTAAAGCATCCGGTACTTTGGATGGGGCTTGTTGGGCCCGATAGATCTATCTTTAGGATTCGCGTCAATTAGGGTGTCTGTTCCCTAATTCTTAGATTACCAGACTTAATAAAAAGGGGCATATTCGATTTCGATAATTCAACCATATAATGTAGTTTCAAGTACTTGTGTCTATTTCGTAAAACAGTTATAAAAATAGCGCATATATTCTCAGTCCCAAAAATATATATTGCAAAAGCATTTAAAAAGGGAGCAAATGAAACTCACCTAATGAGTTTTGTAGTAAAAGTACATATGACGACATTAGACAAACTGAACAATGCAGGGTTGACCTCGGATTCACGAACCTATAACATTTGTGTGTATATATATATATAAATACACACAATCGTAGTCGAATAAGTTTATATATATATAATTTATTAATAATATTATTTTTAGATTAATAATATATTTATATTTCATATATTCTTTTTATATAATAAAATATTTTTTTATGTTATATGTGTTAAATATATATACTTATGTATTTCATTTGTTTATCAAAATGGTAGTTCAAATTATACTAAGTTAATATTAGTAAAAATGATGATAATAACATTAATAATATACTTATGTTAATAATAACTCTATTAATGATAATAATAATGATATTAATAATAATGCTTATAAAGATAATAATTTTAGTGTTAATGATATTTAAGATATTGATTTTAGTAATTATATATTAGTAGTACTCTTTATTATATATATATATATATACTTATAATGATAATGATAATAATAATTATAACATTAATAATAACACTAATAATAATCCTAATTGTAATTATAATTCTTATACTAATAATAATGATAATGGTAATACTCTTAATTTGGTTAATGATACCTCTATATGTTAGGAGTAATAACAATTATCTTAATAATAATAATAATAACTAATAATAATAATATTAACCATAATGATAATAATAATATTAGTTATGTTAATGATAATAATACTAGTAATAACTATATTAATAATGATTATAATTCCTATACTTGTAATAATAATAATAATTGATAAATAGCAATAATAATAATTTTAAAACTAATAATAATAACAATAATACAAAAATAAAAATAAAGAACTACCTTAAAAGCCTTTTCTAAAAGAAAAATGCCTCAAGCGAAGCACGAACCCGCGACCTCCCGCTCACACCCTAACACATCCACCAGCTGGGCTGTTGCCCATTTTCTGAATTTCTACAGAACCCACATCTATATAACCCGTATTCTTATTTTCATGTTTATCTTCTTCAAAATTTATTCGATCCACAAATCAAATAATTACAACAACAACTATTGTTTGATTTAGTATTGAATTTAAAACAGAACCGGCCTGAATGATTAACAGAAAATAATAAAAAAAAATAATAAAAATGTTGTTGCTGTTCGCAGGTAAAAAAAAAAACAAATATTGATTTTGCTTTTCGGATGTTTTTAGCTTACGAATCCTTCACGAAATATGTTGCAAATCTTTTATAGAAACTTTATGGATCGTCACTTAAACTCAAAACATCAAAACGATTATGAATTTTGCTATGAACCAAATGTTTGACTTTTTCTTTTTAAAGTTTGACTTCGAAATTTTAGCTCGATACAAAGAATTGAGAGTTGAGGTTTTGCAGATAGATTCAATAAAAGATTTCTAACCTTTCTGCATTTTTACTTTTTGAATTACGATTCGAATTTAGAATATGACTTTAAAGTGGAAGAACAGGGCGACGAGCATGTTATGGGTTTTCTGTTTAATTCTCAAATTATTGTGAATATTGAATGAGTCTGAGTGATTAACTGGTAATAATACTTATAATAGATCCTATTTTGTTGTATATCGAATTTGAGATGTTGATGCTTAACAAATTTCTCCATTTAATCGACAAGAATTAGGAAGAAACAAAATACAGGAAATAAAATAAAATAAAAAAATTAAAGGCGATAGTGATCTCTAACAAACTGGTACGATCAATTGGATGTTGAATGATTTTTGAGACATAAAACAAACTTGGTCATAGTATGATAGAGATGTGAACGTCTTTCAAATTGCATATCCAGTTCTATAATCAATATATATTAATATCCGTATTTATACACCAGTTTATATATATATCTGTTTATTTAACTGTATTTATATATAATTGTATTTACATATATCGGTTTATATCTATCCCTTATATTAAATTTTGTAATATTAATTAATAATATCAATCTATTAATAAACCTGTAAGTGTTATTAATTTGTAATAAAAATACTAATAATAATAGAGATAATACTAATCTTAATGATAAAAATAATTAACATAAAATAATACTAATTATAATAATATAACAATTTACATAAATATCAACTTTGATATTTTTATTATTTATTAAAATTGATATTTATTTTAATAATAATTCATATAACAACTATATTCTCTTATTTTAATATATATATATATATATATATATATATATATATATATATATATATATATTACTTATATAATAAAAAATATCATATTTAATAACTTTTTATTAAATATTTATTATTTATACATTCTATATATAATACTATATCTTAATTATACATAGAATCATATATTTATAGATTCATAATAGTATATATATATTTATATATATATATTTATATATAATAGTGATTTATCTAATCTATTTATTATTTTAGTAACTTATTAATGTGAAATCTAAATATTCCTCTGGTATTACCTACCCGTTAAAATATTTTCACCATTAATAGTTTGTACAAAAGAATTTTTAATTACAATCTTTATGAAAATATACTTACATATATATTTTCTTCAGATATAATCATGGATTTAATGAGTTAATATGATATTAAACTCATTTGATTTACCGTTAGAACTAGAATGGATAATCTCCAAAACTTTAGAGATTACTTAATCGCCATGTCGAACGGGGATAAATGATGTAGAACATCATGTAGAATGATGATTATGCTTGAGGTATAGAATGAGATGTTGAGGCATGGATTGTTGATGATACTGGTGCTGTTGCCGATGGTACTGTTGGTACCGGTGATGTTGCTAAAGCTGGTAAATTTTGCACCATATTCTCCAAATTTATTAATCGAGTGAGAAGCTCATTGACTTCTCCCATTACTCCAAGATGATTGTCGGTCTGAACGAACGGATGAATAAGGTTTAGAATTTTAGATAGAATATAATCGTGGCGAGATATTCAGGAAATGAGTGAGAAAATAGTATCTCGAACAGGTTCGCCGGTAAGTGCTTCAGGTTCACCGCCAAGAGGTGAATTCAGTTGATGGAAAGGATCGTCTTCTTCTCGTCTCCATTGATTACGTCGACTACGAACTCATTAGATGAATTGAGGATGGCTGATTGATTAATTCATTCGGGTGACGCTGCTTTCGGAGCTGGAGTGGGACTCCATATCGGAATCCGAGGGACTTGAACTAGTGATGAGTTCCATTACGTTCGATTGAATAAAGGATTTTTCGATATGAAATGATTTTTGGATATCGGATGATATTCTAATTACATAGAATATCTATATATATAGAACAAAAGATTTCGTAGATTATGGAGGAATTTACGAAATATATCAGGCAAAGTTTATGGTAACAGATACGCTAAGATATGAATTTTGTCTATACACTATTCATGCAATCAATAAAGTAAGATGTGTTTAGACTAAGAATGATAAGCAGGTAATTTTCGACAAGGAATGATAAGCAAAACTTTTGACATGCAGACCAGGTTCAAGTCCAGACTCATTAATATAACCTAACAACTACTAGGTCGAAGTCCAGACTTCACTAATGCATCCTAACAAGTTATCAGTTATACACACTAATGCAGACTTGGTTCGCTAAGACCACCGCTCTGATACCAACTGAAATACCCCGTCCTAATCCATTTTCGATTATAAATGATTCACAATAGTTGGTTACATCGCGAGGTACTTGACCTCTATATGATACGTTTTACAAACATTGCATTCGTTTTTAAAAGACAAACTTTCATTTCATTGAAAGTTGACGACATGCATACCATTTCATAATACATTCAACTATAATTGACTTAATAATAATCTTGATGAACTCAATGACTCGAATGCAACGTCTTTTTGAAATTTGTCATGAATGACTCCAAGTAATATCTCTAAAATGAGCAAATGTACAGCGGAAGACTTCTTTCATACCTGAGAATAAACATGCTTTCAAGTGTCAACCAAAAGGTTGGTGAGTTCATTTATTTAACATAAATAATCATTTCCATCATTTTAATAGACCACAAGAATTTCATTTCCAGTTCTCATAAATATACGTCCCATGCATAGAGACAAAAATATCATTCATATGGATTGAACACTTGGTAACCGACATTCACAGTATACATATAAGAATATCCCCATCATTCCGGGATCCTCCTTCGTACATGATATAAATTTCAAAGTACTAAAGCATCCGGTACTTTGGATGGGGCTTGTTGGGCCCGATAGATCTATTTTTAGGATTCGCGTCAATTAGGGTGTCTGTTCCCTAATTCTTAGATTACCAGACATAATAAAAAGGGGCATATTCGATTTCGATAATTCAACCATATAATGTAGTTTCAAGTACTTGTGTCTATTTCGTAAAACAATTATAAAAATAGCGCATATATTCTCAGTCCCAAAAATATATATTGCAAAAGCATTTAAAAAGGGAGCAAATGAAACTCACCTAATGAGTTTTGTAGTAAAAGTACATATGACGACATTAGACAAACTGAACAATGCAGGGTTGACCTCGGATTCACGAACCTATAACATTTGTGTGTATATATATATATATATAATTACACACAATCGTAGTCGAATAAGTTTATATATATATAATTTATTAATAATATTATTTTTAGATTAATAATATATTTATATTTCATATATTCTTTTTATATAATAAAATATTTTTTTATGTTATATGTGTTAAATATATATACTTATGTATTTCATTTGTTTATCAAAATGGTAGTTCAAATTATACTAAGTTAATATTAGTAAAAATGATGATAATAACATTAATAATATACTTATGTTAATAATAACTCTATTAATGATAATAATAATGATATTAATAATAATGCTTGTAAAGATAATAATTTTAGTGTTAATGATATTTAAGATATTGATTTTAGTAATTATATATTAGTAGTACTCTTTATTATATATATATATACTTATAATGATAATGATAATAATAATTATAACATTAATAATAACACTAATAATAATCCTAATTGTAATTATAATTCTTATACTAATAATAATGATAATGGTAATACTCTTAATTTGGTTAATGATACCTCTATATGTTAGGAGTAATAACAATTATCTTAATAATAATAATAATAACTAATAATAATAATATTAACCATAATGATAATAATAATATTAGTTATGTTAATGATAATAATACTAGTAATAACTATATTAATAATGATTATAATTCCTATACTTGTAATAATAATAATAATTGATAAATAGCAATAATAATAATTTTAAAACTAATGATAATAACAATAATAAAAAAATAAAAATAAAGAACTACCTTAAAAGCCTTTTCTAAAAGAAAAATGCCTCAAGCGAAGCACGAACCCGCGACCTCCCGCTCACACCCTAACACATCCACCAGCTGGGCTGTTGCCCATTTTCTGAATTTCTACAGAACCCACATCTATATAACCCGTATTCTTATTTTCATGTTTATCTTCTTCAAAATTTATTCGATCCACAAATCAAATAATTACAACAACAACTATTGTTTGATTTAGTATTGAATTTAAAACAGAACCGGCCTGAATGATTAACAGAAAATAATAAAAAAAAATAAAAAAAATGTTGTTGCTGTTCGCAGGTAAAAAAAAAAACAAATATTGATTTTGCTTTTCAGATGTTTTTAGCTTACGAATCCTTCACGAAATATGTTGCAAATCTTTTATAGAAACTTTATGGATCGTCACTTAAACTCAAAACATCAAAATGATTATGAATTTTGCTATGAACCAAATGTTTGACTTTTTCTTTTTAAAGTTTGACTTCAAAATTTTAGCTCGATACAAAGAATTGAGAGTTGAGGTTTTGCAGATAGATTCAATAAAAGATTTCTAACCTTTCTGCATTTTTACTTTTTGAATTACGATTCGAATTTAGAATATGACTTTAAAGTGGAAGAACAGGGCGACGAGCATGTTATGGGTTTTCTGTTTAATTCTCAAATTATTGTGAATATTGAATGAGTCTGAGTGATTAACTGGTAATAATACTTATAATAGATCCTATTTTGTTGTATATCGAATTTGAGATGTTGATGCTTAACAAATTTCTCCATTTAATCGACAAGAATTAGGAAGAAACAAAATACAGGAAATAAAATAAAATAAAAAAATTAAAGGCGATAGTGATCTCTAACAAACTGGTACGATCAATTGGATGTTGAATGATTTTTGAGACATAAAACAAACTTGGTCATAGTATGATAGAGATGTGAACGTCTTTCAAATTGCATATCCAGTTCTATAATCAATATATATTAATATCCGTATTTATACACCAGTTTATATATATATCTGTTTATTTAACTGTATTTATATATAATTGTATTTACATATATCGGTTTATATCTATCCCTTATATTAAATTTTGTAATATTAATTAATAATATCAATCTATTAATAAACCTGTAAGTGTTATTAATTTGTAATAAAAATACTAATAATAATAATAGAGATAATACTAATCTTAATGATAAAAATAATTAACATAAAATAATACTAATTATAATAATATAACAATTTACATAAATATCAACTTTGATATTTTTATTATTTATTAAAATTGATATTTATTTTAATAATAATTCATATAACAACTATATTCTCTTATTTTAATATATATATATATATATATATATATATATATATATATATATATATATATATATATATTACTTATATAATAAAAAATATCATATTTAATAACTTTTTATTAAATATTTATTATTTATACATTCTATATATAATACTATATCTTAATTATACATAGAATCATATATTTATAGATTCATAATAGTATATATATATTTATATATATATATTTATATATAATAGTGATTTATCTAATCTATTTATTATTTTACATTTTTAACTCTAAATGATTAAGTATACTTTATAAATTTTAAAATATTATATACACTCATATTTATGTTTATATTTATATATGTATTTACATATTCCTTTACTCATAATTGTTCGTGAATCATCGAGCATAGTCAAAGAGTATTTGATTACATGAATATAGATTTCAAAACTTTCGAGACGCAACATTACAAATTTTTGCTTATCGTATCGAAATCATATAAAGATTAAGTTTAAATTTGATCAGAAATTCCCGGGTCATCACACCAATGATCAGCTCTTAGCAGCCCATGTGAGTCACCTAACACATGTGGGAACCATCATTTGGAAACTAGCATGAAATATCTCATAAAATTACAAAAATATTAGTAATCATTCATGACTTATTTACATGTAAACAAAATTACACATCTTTTATATTTAATCCATATACCAACGACCAAAAACACCTACAAACACTTTCATTCTTCAATTTTCTTCATTTAATTGATCTCTCTCAAGTTCTATCTTCAAGTTCTAAGTGTTCTTCATAAATTCTATAAGTTCTAGTTTTATAAAATCAAGAATACTTCCAAGTTTGCTAGCTTACTTCCAATCTTGTAAAGTGATCATCCAACCTCAAGAAATCTTTCTTATTTACAGTAAGATATCTTTCTAATACAAGGTAATACTCATATTCAATCTTTGATTCAATTTCTATAACTATACCAATCTTATTTCGAGTGGAAATCTTACTTGAACTTGTTTTCGTGTCATGATTCTGCTTCAAGAACTTTCAAGCCATCCAAGGATCCTTTGAAGCTAGATCTAATTTTCTCATTTCTAGTAGGTTTATCCACAAAACCTTAGGTAGTAATGATGTTCATAACATCATTCGATTCATATATATAAAACTACCTTATTCGAAGGTTTAAACTTGAAATCACTAGAACATAGTTTAGTTAATTCTAAACTTGTTCGCAAACAAAATTTAATCCTTCTAACTTGACTTTTAAAATCAACTAAACACATATTCTATATCTATATGATATGCTAACTTAATGATTTAAAACCTGGAAACACGAAAAACACCGTAAAACCGGACATACGCCGTCGTAGTAACACCGCGGGCTGTTTTGGGTTTGATAATTAAAAACTATGATAAACTTTGATTTAAAAGTTGTTCTTCTCGGAAAATGATTTTTCTTATTAACATGAAACTATATCCAAAAATCATGGTTAAACTCAAAGTGGAAGTATGTTTTTCAAAATGGTCATCAAGACGTCGTTCTTTCAACTGAAATGACTACCTCTTATAAAAACGACTTGTAACTTATATTTTTGACTATAAACCTATATTTTTTCTGTTTAGATTCATAAAATAGAGTTTAATATGAAACCATAGTAATTTGATTCACTCAAAACGGAATTAAAACGAAGAAGTTATGGGTAAAACAAGATTGGATATTTTTACTTGATGTAGCTACGTGAAAATTGGTAACAAATCTATATTAATCATATCCTAGCTAACTTATATTATATTATACATGTATTCTAATATATTATGTAATCTTGGGATACCATAGACACGTATGCAAATGTTTTGACATATCATATCGACCCATCTATATATATTATTTGGAATAACCATAGACACTCTATATTCAGTAATGTTGGAGTTAGCTATACAGGGTTGAGGTTGATTCCAAAAATATATATACTTTGAGTTGTGATCTAGCCTGAGACGTGTATACACTGGGTCGTGGATTGGGTCAAGATAATATATAAATTTATTTCTGTACATCTAACTATGAACAACTAGTTGTAGGTTACTAACGAGGACAGCTGACTTAATAAACTTAAAACATTAAAACGTATTAAAAATGTTGTAAATATATTTTGAACATACTTTGATATATATATGTACATATTTATTATAAGTTCGTGAATCAACCAGTGGCCAAGTCTTACTTTTCGATGAAGTAAAAATCTGTGAAAGTGAGTTATAGTCCCACTTTTAAAATCTAATATTTTGGGATGAGAATACATGCAAATTTATAAATGTTTTACGAAATAGACACAAGTAAATGAAACTACTTTATATGGGTGAATGATCGAAGCCGAATATGCCCCTTGTTAGCTTAGTAGTCTAAGAATTTGAGAACAGACCCCCAAATTGACGCGAATCCTAAAGATAGATCTATCGGGCCCAACAAGCCCCATTCTGGAATTTGGAATGCTTTAGTACTTCGAAATTATCATGTCCGATGGGTGTCCCAGAATGATGGGGATATTCTATATGCATCTTGTTAATGTCGGTTACCAGGTGTTCACCGTATAAATGATTTTTATCTCTATGTATGGGATGTATTGAAATATGAAATCTTGTGGTCTATTATTTCGATTGATAAATATATAGGTTAAACCTATAACTCAGCAACATTTTTGTTGACGTTTAAAGCATGTTTATTCTCGGGTGATTATTAAGAGCTTCCGCTGTTGCATACTAAAATAATGACAAGATTTGGAGTCCATGCTTGTATGATATTATGTAAAAACTGCATTCAAGAAACTTATTTTTGATGTAATATATTCTTATTGTAAACCATTATGTAATGGTCGTGTGTAAACGGTATATTTTAGATTATCATTATTTGATAATCTACATAATGCTTTTTAAACCTTTATCGATAAAATAAAGGTTATGGTTGTTTTAAAAATGAATGCAGTCTTTGAAAAACGTCTCATATAGAGGTCAAAACCTCGCGACGTGATCAATTATTATAGAACGTTTATAATCAATATGAACGGGACATTTCATAGCATATAGCCAACAGATTCAATGGGAGGTTGGAATAATCAATTGGGTTCCTTTAAATTTAGCTAATTTATTTGGTGTAAAGAGCAGTAAAGAGAGCAATAAATATCATTTTATAAGTTTAAAATTTTTCGTTATACAATTGGTGTTGTGGGTTGGTAAAGCTCCCGTTGACATTTTATAAATGTGTGTATTGACTTTTTTTTTCTTGACATTTGACCCATTTGATTTGCATATCTAAACCTCATATTTGATACGTGTTATTTAAATGTCTCTTTCAATGTTTGTTTTGAATCGCTTCTAAGGTTTCGACAGAAGTTTTAAATGGAGTTGTTGATGAAATTTTAATTATAACTGTACTAATAGCATGAAATGAATCGAGGTTTTTCACAAATTTGGATTTTAGGAGGTTCCTTTGACCAAGATCTTAACATTATTGAAGCAGGGTAGCAGGTATTCTCACTATTCATTATTCCTAATGGTGTGCGTTTGACATTTTTGAAATTATTACTTTAATGGCCGAGTAATCAATCATGTAGTAACATATACTTTGTATTAAATTGAGATGAATATATGCTTTCATTGTTGAATTATTTTAAATAAATATATGATAAATGATATATTGATTTTCAGATCAGCCCAGATGTTCAACAACACAAGATTGTTCATGTGATGGATTGTAAGTATATCACAAAAAAAAAATCATTAAACTTCATATTGTACAGCAATAATTCAGTAGCCAATTTTATGCAACAAGTGGGACTAAATTTAGATGTCTAATTTTGCAAGTTTGGATTTAAGTTCCATCATATACTATTTCGTTTCTTTTGTGTTTGATAAAATGTAGGTGTAACAAGAAAAAGATTAGGCATGCCATAATGTTGATAATTTTTTTGAGTGTTATTTATGTTGATAATATTTTGTTTAGACATGAAGAAACATTTCATTTCACCATGGTTCAGGTATGCCCTTTTTTATATTCGATAGTATATATGTGTGTCAGTGAGTTTTGGTCTTAGCTTTTATACATTAGAGCTAAAACTCATGATATTCTATGATGTCACTGGGTTTTGGTTACTATCTCCATGTTTTTTATTTATTTTTATTCTCTAGGGTTTGTATAAATCATTTGGATGTCTGAATTTGATTTTAAGAAGAAGAAACACAAATTGGTCTCAAGATGTGTTTTACTTTATGTGGTCAAATGTATCCAACTATTAAATAACTGCTAAAGATTAAATCTTTACTCTAGGTTTCTTAAGAATGATGTTTATGTTGGAAGCTTCGACGAGCCCAACACACCCACTATTGAGGACCTAGGTTATACTCACTCACTAGACCAACACTTTGACGTTGGTTAGCCTTTAATTTTATAAATCCTTAGTGCACAATAATATTTAGGCGACAGTGTCGACCATATATCATTCAGGCGGTATAACCGACCATGTATCACTTAGGCGGCAGAGCCGACCATATAATAAAAATAACACAAGTGCACTAAGAACTTAAACACGAACTAAGGCTTAACCGGGAAACTTAACAAAGAACACTTTTATTAATACAAAATACAATTACAATATTACTTACTTATAAGTTTTCTCTTCTCTAACTCACACTCTTCTTACTTCCTCACAACTCTCACAACTTCACTTACTCACACCTTGAAATAAAATCTCCTCCCATATTTATACTACTCCATAGAACATTCTAGAACCTAGATATTTCCATGGATATATAAATATCTAGATATTTCTACAACCTACAAATATCTAGATTTTTCTTTTACATTTCAATTTCTAGATTTTTCTCTCATATTCTAATATCTAGATATTTTCTTATATATATTAATATCTAGATATTTTACCCATATACATTTACTAATTCCATATTATTCTAAATTTGCATTGTATTTTAACACTCCCCCTCAATGCAAATTTTCTTCCAACGATGTCTTGCAGACCATTCCAAGTGCTTCTCTAAATTTTGTAAACTTCGGTTTACTTAGGCTCTTGGTGAATATATCTGCAACCTATTCATCTGTCTTTGTTGGCATCATCTTGATCTCTCCTTCAAGGACCTTCTCGCGAACATAGTGATAGTGCACTTCTATATGTTTTGTTCTCGCATGAAAGACTGGATTTTCTGCTAGACGAATAGCTGATAGGTTATCGCAGAAAAGCTTTACTTGATAATCTGTTGATTGATGAAGATCTTCCATTAGTTGCTTCAACCACATAATTTCTTGTGTTGCTGATGCTGCCGATCGATATTCTGCTTCAGTGCTTGACAAGGATATTGTTGGTTGTCTCTTGCTGCACCATGATATTACTCCCGATCCAAGACTAAACATGTATCCAGTTGTTGACCGTCGTGTATCATAGTCTCCAGCGTAATCGGCGTCACAATATCCAGTTACGTGACATTCTTTTGTTTTCTTGTATAAAATACCAAAGTTAATAGTGCCTTTGACATACCTTAAGATGCGTCGTACAACATCAAGGTGAGGCTTCTTCGGATTGCTCATGTATCGACTAACCACTCCAACTGCATAAGATATGTATGGCCGACTTAGTGTGAGATAAATAAGACTTCCGACCATCTTTCGATACATGGTAACATCTTGAAGACTTTTTCCTTCATATGCTCGTAGTTTTGTATTCGGATCCATTGGGGTTGAGATAGGTTTGCAATTAAGCATTCCATACTTTTGTAAAAGATCTCGCGCATATTTCTGTTGTCCCAGAAATAATCCTTCTCTTTTCTGCTCTATTTCGAGTCCAAGAAAATGTTTGAGTTCTCCAAGCTCCTTCATATGAAATCTGATAGACAGATTCTCTCTTGTTCTTTGGATCTCCTCATAGTGATCTCCCGTGATGATCAAGTCATCCACATATACTAGCACTATGGTTAGTTTTCCTTGATCTTGTTTCACAAATAAACTAGAATCTGAAGGAGCAACTGTGAAACCACTTTGTACTAAGAACTCGCCAATCTTCCCGTACCAAGCTCTTGGAGCCTGCTTCAAGCCGTATAGTGCTTTCTTTAATTTGCAGACATGGTAAGGATGGGACTTGTTCTCAAAGCCTTTTGGTTGCTCCATATAAATTTCTTTGTCAAGTTCTCCATGTAAGAAAGCGTTCTTGACATCCATCTGCCACAGCTTCCAAGATTTGCTAGCGGCTAAAGCTAGTAGAGCTCGAATTGTTGTGATCTTGGCCACTGGACTAAACGTTTCTTCATAATCCAGCCCATATTGTTGAGAAAAACCTCTAGCAACAAGTCGAGCTTTATACCTTTCAATGGAGCCATCTGATCGAGTCTTCACCTTGTAAACCCATTTACAAGATATTGGTTTTACATCTTTTAGCTTTGGAACTAAACTCCATGTCTGGTTTTCTTTTAGTGCATTAATTTCTTCTTCCATCGCTTTCTGCCATTGTTGACTTTGTGCTGCTTCTTCATAAGTGGAAGGCACAATAGGTATTGATTCATCCACATGAGCAGCATTGGCATACCTCGGATTAGGTTGCCTCGGCCTTGTTGATCTTCGTAATTCTTGCACATGCTCCTCGGCGTCCATTTAGCTTGGACGAACCTCTTCGGATGTAGATTGATGTACCCCAGTTTTCCATGGACTTGTTTCCTTAGAGTACGATCCATCTCCTTCTTTAATTGGATCCGTTATGTGCTCTTTATGTTCTTCTTTCTCTTTTGGAACTTCTTCTAATCCATGAGATTCTGGAAGCTCTATCTTTTGAGGTGACCACCATGAAGAAGCTTCATCAAACACCACATTTCTTGAAGTATGACACTTTCCAGTATTTGGATCACAACATCTCCATCCTTTTCTTGATTCATCATAACCGACAAAAATGCACCGAATTGCCTTCTTATCAAATTTGCTTCGTAGATGATCTGGCATGAAGACGTAACATACACATCTAAAAACCTTGAGATGATTGACGGTTGGTTTGATCTTCCATAATCTTTCATATGGTGAAATATATCCCAACTTGTATTGTGGGAGTCTGTTAATCACGTATGAAGCCGTCCTCATACATTCGGCCCAAAATCTTCCTGGTACATTCTTACCATGAAGCATACTTTGACAAGTTTCAGCAAGATGACGATTCTTACGTTCTGCCACTCCATTTTGTTGTGGAGTATTAGGGAAATTTAATTGCCTTCTGATCTTGTGCTTCTCAAGAAACATATTGAACTCAGTCGATAAATATTCTCCTCCATTATCTGTGCGTAAGCACCTAATATTATTATTGAGCTCACTTTCTATCTTCTTCTTGAACTCTTTAAACTTCTGAAAAGTCTCTGACTTTTCCTTCATGAAGTAAACCCACACATACCTTGAGAAGTCATCAATGAATGTCACCATATACTTCATTCCTCCAAGTGATGTTTGTTTCACTGGGCCAAAGACGTCTGAGTGTATGAGCTCTAGTGGTGTCTTGGACTGATGTTGTGACTCCTTGAATGGCAATTGGTGAGCTTTTCCAAATTGACATCCAGCACATATTGTATCTGTTCGGATATCAATTTGAGGAAGCCCATTTAGTATGTGTTTCACCATCATCTCCTTTAACTTGTTGTAGCCCACATGCCCAAGACGTTCATGCCAAAGATCAGCCGTCTCATTCTTTCGAGTCTTATCCACATATGCTGTTTCAGCAGATAGTACATAGACCGACTCTATTCTTCTTCCTTGCATAATTGGATTGCCAACCACCTTCACTCTCTTGAATACGGACACATCTTCTGGTCCAAAGAGCACATAATTCCCTTCTGCTGTCAATTGTGGTACTGACAGTAAATTCTTCTTTAGGCCAGCGACAAGATACACCTTCTCGAGTTGGAGCTTATGAGAACCGCCTTCATTTGGAATTATTGTCTTTCCAATGTGAGAAATAGACAACCTTGAATTGTCGGCTGTCAACACGACTCTCTTTCCTTTATAATCATCCATTTCTTGCAGCTTCGTCTCATCATTGGTCATATGATTTGAGCACCCAGAATCGATGATCCAATCATCTTTGTAGTTTATTGTTGACTTTAAGATTGCTGCAAGAGCTTGATCATCCATGCCAGCTTCAACAGAAAATCCAGCTTCTGCATCCCATGTTTCTTCATTAATGGTTGCTTCAAATGTGACCTCTTTCTTCTCATCTCTTGCGGTGACCACATTTTCTTCAAAAGTTCGCCTTTTGAGGAATTTACAATCTCGAGCAAAATGACCCTTCTTGCCACAATTGAAACATTCACCATTCTTTCTCTTATCATTTTCTCCATGTTGTTGGCGATGATCTCTTCTTCCTTGTTGAGCTCCCCGAGCTCCCCCTGAAGCGTTGCCTTTTGACTTTGGGTGACTCTTCCATCCATATGTCTGACTTTCTTTCATCGCATCTTGCCTTCGAGATGTTGCTTTCTTCTTATTGGTGAAGAGTGCATCTTCTCCGTCTTTTATGGTTACTTCATTCATTTGCTTGGCTAATGCCTCTTGATTAGCCAATAAATTCTCCAGCTCTATTAATGATGGTTGAGTAGGCCATCCTCTCACAGCGGCTATAAATCCATTATACTCGGACCTTAAGCCGTGGATGATAATTCTCTTCATCCTTGCATCACTCACTTTCTCTTCAGGAGCAAGTTGAGATATCTCACGACAAATAGATTTCACCTTGGTGAAATACTGAGAAATAGATAGACTTCCTTGTGAGATACCTGCGAGCTCATTTTCCAAGAGCTGGAGGCGTGCTTCATTCTTCTTTGAAAATAATTTTTCAAAAGTTTCCCAAGCTGCCTTTGGTGTTTTCTCGTCACGGATGTGCTCCAATAGATCCTCCTCGATTGTAGTCTTCAATATAAATAATGCCTTCCCGGCCTTGATGTTCCATTTTCTCAAGGCTTCGGCATTTTCTTTCGGTGGAGGCGTTATGTCACTGCCAGCAACTATTTCCCATAAATCATGTCCTTGTAGGTAGGATTCTATACAAGTTCGCCAATAACCATAGTTGTGGTTATTGAGACTCTTGATTCCACTGCTCGTACTTGCAAGATCTGTCATCATGACGTCCAACGTCCAATAAGCTTGGTCCCTGACCGATGAGCTTTCACAGTTCCTAACTGTGCTCCGACAGAATCTCCCTTAGAGCCTTGGTGAAAACAAGTCGATGTAAACGTCCAACGTTTACCGATGAGTACTTCCACTAGCAATGGTCCCGAACGACCCGCTCTGATACCAATTGTTGGAAGCTTCGACGAGCCCAACACACCCACTATTGAGGACCTAGGTTATACTCACTCACTAGACCAACACTTTGACGTTGGTTAGCCTTTAATTTTATAAATCCTTAGTACACAATAATATTTAGGCGACAGTGTCGACCATATATCATTCAGGCGGTATAACCGACCATGTATCACTTAGGCGGCAGAGCCGACCATATAATAAAAATAACACAAGTGCACTAAGAACTTAAACACGAACTAAGGCTTAACCGGGAAACTTAACAAAGAACACTTTTATTAATACAAAATACAATTACAATATTACTTACTTATAAGTTTTCTCTTCTCTAACTCACACTCTTCTTACTTCCTCACAACTCTCACAACTTCACTTACTCACACCTTGAAATGAAATCTCCTCCCATATTTATACTACTCCATAGAACATTCTAGAACCTAGATATTTCCATGGATATATAAATATCTAGATATTTCTACAACCTACAAATATCTAGATTTTTCTTTTACATTTCAATTTCTATATTTTTCTCTCATATTCTAATATCTAGATATTTTCTTATACATATTAATATCTAGATATTTTACCCATATACATTTACTAATTTCATATTATTCTAAATTTGCATTGTATTTTAACAGTTTATACTACTGGTCTACTGATTTCACATATAACTCTTTTTGTATGTTATGTTAATCTTTGTCATTAATAATTTTTAACAATTTTAAGAGTGGTTGATTGAAGGCAAACATGGAGATGATTCCCTCATAAATATGTCTTCAGTTTAGTTTTTGGATAAGTGATGTCAATGGCAGAATGCTAGGTGAAGTTTAGCTTTATTTATGTATACTTGATACTTGATTTGTGAATTTTTATATTTTTTTAGTTCTATCTGGCCATGTTTGAAGCTTTAATTTGGAACGCAAGTTGAATGACGGAATGGGTAACAGCATACAAATAGGTACATTACTATTTATCTGCAAATGGTTGATTAATTGTCACTGATATATATGGCATCTTTTATGTTGTTGACCTATTTAGTATTTTATTTAGTTTAGTTGTTGATAATAAGGTTGCACTAAGAAGTTGGGTAATGATACTATGAAGATAATGTCTAATGGTTGTCCAGCAACCACTTTTTGAGAATATAAAGTTCCATGTATACCTTAAGTTATGTAAGAACTGATCCATAGGTAGTATAAATGTAAGAATATAGTAGCAACAAATAGTAGTGTAAATGTTATTTTGATATGAGTGTTGTGCTCCTTTGTTGGCATCTTAGAAAAGCCATGATGATGAACACGACGATGATCATTTGTTAAGGTTTTAGCCTATTTTATAGTTACAAACTCATTTATTTATAGATAAAATACATTGATATAAAATTCTTATTTTGGTTAAATAACATTGAACTATAACATATCACTTAACAATTTTTCTTTTAGAAACCCGTGATTCCACGGGTCTCTTCATTATTAAACAATTATCGTCAAATAAAGTCATAATCCTACTACTACAACATTTTATTTGAATAAAGAGGAATGCAAAAATTATAAAAAGTAACCCGTAAATATATAAATATTATACTTTAGAATTAATGGATATTTCAATCCAATATCAAAAGCGACCATATAAATATTACCGGCTGAGTTGATATATATATATATATATAGTGGCGGATCCAGGAAAATTTTTCACCCGGGGCAAAATTTTTTCTAAAACGTAGTAATTTTTTTTTTGGGGCAAAATATAGAGGTTTTTGAGCAAAATTTGAAGGTTTTTGGGCAAAATACGAATGTTTTTGGGCAAAATATGGAGGTTTTGGGGCTAAATATGAAGGGTTTGAGGCAAAAAAAAAATTCCACCGGGGGCAAAATCGAAAAATTGAAAAAATTTGCACTAAAATTTCGATATCCACCGGGGGCGAGCGCCCCCTCCCTTATACACTGGATCCGCCTCTGTATATATATATATATATATATATATATATATATATATATATATATATATATATATATATATATATATATATATATATATATATATATATATAGGCAGCATCAATGGGGAAGTAACCAATCGGGGGGAAGCGGAGAGAAGCAAAAAAAAAATTTCGTTTTTTTTAGAATTTTTTTTCAGGCATCAAGATCAAACAAAAATATGAACATTTAGAAAAGACACTTCGTGATGAATGTTATTATTTAGGCGAGAAAACGATCGACAAAAATAACATTCAAGATAATATTGTTCGTGAAGAATGTTACCATTTTTTTCTTCTTCATGTTTTGTGAAGTAAAATTTAGCCCAATTTAGAGTTTAGGGTTTAGGGTTTAGGGTTTTGAGTTTATTCAAAAAACGAAAAAAATATGAACAATATGAAAAAATATGAACAATATTATGGAATAAACCCAAAACACCAAACCCAAAACCCTAAACCCTAAATCGGGCTAAATTTTACTTCACAAAACATGAAGAAAAAAAACGTTCAAATTCTTTACGAACAATATTATCTTGAATGTTATTTTTGTCGATCATTTTCCCGCCTAAATAATAACATTCATCACGAAGTGTCTATTCTAAATGTTCATATTTTCGTGTGATCTTGATGCCGGAAAAAAAAAATTTCAAAAAAACGAATTTTTTTTTGATTACCTCCGCTTCCCCCCGATTGGTTACTTCCCCATTGATCCCGCCCCTATATATATATATATATATAGTAGATGATTCAAATGAGAACTTTTTGACCCTAAGAAAATACACTGAAATTCGAACAAAAAAAAGGAAATTCGAACAAAAAAGTGGGCGGGCGAACAAAAAAAGGTAAAATTCGAGTAAAAATGGGGAAATTCGAAAAAAAAGGCGGGCGAACAAAAATGTGAAAGTCGAATAAAAATTGTGAAATTCGAACAAATTTGTGTTCTACATTTTTGAAATTCGAACAAAAAAATGTAGAACACGTGATATTCGAACAAAAAAAATGAAATTCGAACAAAAATGTGTTCTACATTTTTGAAATTTGAATAAAAAAAATTTGTTCGTCCGTGTTTTTTTTGCTCGAATTTCGTGTTTTTTGCTCGAATTCCCCTTTTTGTGCTCGCCCGCCACTTTTTTGCTCGAATTTCAGTGTATTTTTGAGTTCTTAGAGTTTGCACACTAAAAAAGTTCTCACTGGATCCTCTTCCTATATATATATATATATATATATATATATATATATATATATATATATATATATATATATATATATATATATATATATATATGAGTTGGTTCATCTACATTGAACCTTAAAATACATTAGGATAGGATGCCATTATAAGTTGACACGTCATATTAACATGAATTTATAAATTTACACTATCTATTAAAGCAAAGTACTATTTACTTCAGATTTTAATAGAGATAACTAGTTGTGGAGCCCTCGCTTCGCGCCGGGGGCTCCGTTTTGAATGCGAGTTAAAAAAAAAATCTTGATCTATTTTGTAAAAAAGAATTTTTTTCGACATAACATTGAAGGGTTGTTCCTTTTGTGAAAGTTGCTGCTTTTAGCGTTCGGGTTTTATTTAAAAAAAAAAGTTAGTAAAGTGGGGGTTCGATTTGTATTTTAATAAAAGGTAGAGGGTTAAGTTTGTGAAATTTGAAAAAACTTTACGTATAAAGTGGGGGTTCGGTTTGTATTTTAATAAAAGTTAGGGGGTTAAGTTTGTGAAAACTGAATATTAATAAAAAAAAAAAAGTTAGCAAAATGGGGGTTCGATTTGTATTTTAATAAAAGTTAGGGGGTTAAGCTTGTGAAATTTTGAAAAAAATATACGTATAAAGTGGGGGGTTCGATTTGTATGTTAATGAAAGTTAGGGGGTTAAGTTTGAATAAAGTGGAAAAAGTTAAGGGGCTAAGTTTGGATAAAGTGAAAAAATGAATAGTACTATTCATTTCCACTTTATCATTTAGATATAGGTATAATTAAAACAGCCAATCCCCATCATTAGATGAGGTTTTTATGGGTTAATCCAATGGTTAACATTTATCTAATGTCAGAATTATCTCTCTTATGTCAGATTTATGTGTGTTTCCTGAAATACACACACTACTACATTCCGGCTCTTTTAGACGTGTGGGAAAAGGCTGTTAGACGTGTTCCGCAACACGTCTACATGTGAGGGCTCCAAATGAGTGTACTCATATAGTACGGTTCAAGGAACCGCTCTAAAAACTAGTAATTAGACGTGTTGTCAAATCGTTAGATTAGGCTGTTCCGTTTGTGTCTTTTAGACGTGTTCCGTTATCTTCAATTAGACGTGTTCCGTTAGTTTCATTTAGATGTGTTCCGTTAGTTGCAACTAAACCTGTTCCGTTATTTACTATCAGACGTGTTCCTGTATATTCCGTTAGTCACTATTAGACGTGGTCATCTAGATTCAATAAGACGTGTTCATCTAGTTGCAATTAGACGTGTTCTTGTAGTTACAATTAGACGTGTTCATCTATTTGCAATTATACGTGTTCCGGGATATTTTTTTAAACCAGCCAAAATTTTTAAAATATTCAAAATTTTAAATTTTTAAAAATTTAAAAATTAAATATTTCAAATTGCCACCAAATATAACAGACATCTGCAAATAGACGTGTTGTATTATAACAGAAATTTAAAAAGTAATTAGACGTGTTGAATTGGTTGTGCTAGTAGACGTGTTGAATTGTAGAACTGGTAAATACTGGTAAATGTAATAGATCAAATAAGAATAAAACAATAATTAATTTTATTAATAAAGAAAAACCCAAATATACATATAAATTATCTTCATAAAATTTACAAATGAAAAAAGTCATAAATCTAAATCATCTAGTTATTACAAATGAAAAAAGCTGCCTACTACTCCATTTCAAAGCAAAGCATCCTGCAGCTCAAAAAATCCACCCGCTCTTCAGAAAATCCATTGATTTGCTTTACCTATTTTGAAAGAGAAGTATTTTGAACATGCATGAATATATGGACTTTAACAATAATACCAAATCTCCAAGACCGTTGACACACAATATCAGATCACATAAAGGTTACACATACCAGACTTCAAAAAGGAGCCCACAAATGCCATTTTTTCTAAATATTGTCGAGATCGATTGTAGATAAACAACGTTCATCCCATGAGAGCTGTAAATTTTAAATATGTATATAAATATACATATAAAATATAAGCTTTTTGTAACATATACCTAAAGATAAAATTTAATCATTCATAACATAAAATACTTACTTCGTCAATATTAATAACTTCGTTTTTAATATGACTATGTAAGATCGAATGCATCCAAGTGAGCACATAATATCCACACTCCCAACTGCCGGGTTGTTGATTACACTGCAGTATAACCACACGTTTATACACATGTATTAATTTAACATGTAACACGTAACATTAACATGAACATGAAAACATGGATGAACAACTTGGAGGACTGTTTGTAGACAGCTGGGATGACTAACCTTAACTACATTCCATTGCAAAGGACCCCAAGCCCTATTCAAAATTAGACAAATAAAAGATCAAATGATATTGTCTAATGTGACATAATGTAAATGTAATCAAGATTTAAATTAACAGCTATTATTAATTTAGAAATAATTCTTACTGCGTTATGCAGTCTGTGATCAGGTAATCATCTTTCGTCTTCTTTTGATTCCTATTTACGGAATCAAGTATGATTCCTTTGTACTCAGTGTGAGATATAAAAACCAACACCCAATGGCCACTGGTAAATTAAAATACACTCGTTAGACGATAAAATTTTTATAAGCAATAATATATAAGGAATGATTACATACTTCTGATTATATGGTGCGAAGAAAGACTGTTGAGTAGAGTTGAAGGCGGTCCTCAAGTACTTTGTTACAAAATTTTTTTCTGAGGTGATCAATGATCCACATATATAATAAGGGTTCATTAACCCATATGGTTCGGTAAAAGCTACTTTCATAAAATTGTGTAGACCCCTAATATGCGGGAAAAAAATTAAAAAAATAACATGTCAGCTCAAAACCTGAAAACTATAGTCAAATGTGCATATAAATTGATAAATGCACTTACAGCATGAAGGAAAAAATGATGCTGCAGTCCAGGCAACCCCTTGTCCAAAGTGTGATGATGTCATCAGCAGCAATCGTACTTACGCACTCATCGGGTACGCCAAAAACTCCTGGAGTTGCATTAAGAGTGAAATTGGCAGTAGGATCTTCTCGACTCATCCAACTAGTATACGCAGCTTGTACACATGATCTGTTGGGTAGGAGATATTCCATTGAAAGCTGCTTACTATACAATTATTCTCTCTTTTTTGTTGCATTCCTTAATCTCCTTTGTTACGTGGATGCACCTGCAACACCACATCAGATAACTTAAATTATATACGTATATACGTATGATGATATAATTAAATTTGATGAGAATATATATACCTGCTTACTACCAGTACCAATAGACACATTGCTTTTATCTATTCTATTTTGTAATCCAACCCTCTTTGATTTCATTGCACTCTCTTGATAACAATCGAGGCAAAATTAAATATAACACTTAAATGCAGTTGACCAATACAAGAAATATGTAAGCAATTATACATGTACCTTGTTTTTATCTGAAGGACGAAGTTTCAAGAGAGGCCATTGTATCATAGCCCAAATAGCCTCTTTTAGTGTATTAAACTCAAGATTTTTATCTGGTATTTGAAGCAATGTAGATTCAAATCGAGGCAAAACATAGTTTATAGACACCTTCATGTAGCACGAAAGCACATGCTTTCCATGTATCAAGGTATTCTCATCGGTTGGATGCATATGTGAAAGGACCCGTTCATATACATTATAAACGATTCACAATAGTTGATTACATTGCGAGGTATTTGACCTCTATATGATACATTTTACAAACATTGCATTCGTTTTTAAAAGACAATCTTTCTTTACATCGAAAATTGACAGGCATGCATACCATTTCATAATATCCACTATCCAACTATAAATTGATTTAATAATAATCTTTGATGAACTCAATGACTCGAATGCAACGTTCTTCGAAATATGCTATGAAAGACTCCAAGTAATATCTTTAAAATGAGCAAATGCACAGCGGAAGATTTCTTTAACACCTGAGAATAAACATGCTTTAAAGTGTCAACCAAAAGGTTGGTGAGTTCATTAGTTTATCATAATCATTTATTTCCATCATTTTAATAGACCACAAGAATTTCATTTCCAGTTCTCATAAATATACGTCACATGCATAGAGACAAAAATAATCATTCATATGGTGAACACCTGGTAACCGACATTAACTAGATACATATAAGAATATCCCCTATCATTCCGGGATCCTCCTTCGGACATGATATAAATTTCGAAGTACTAAAGCATCCGGTACTTTGGATGGGGTTTGTTAGGCCCAATAGATCTATCTTTAGGATTCGCGTCAATTAGGGTGTCTGTTCCCTAATTCTTAGATTACCAGACTTTAATAAAAAGGGGCATATTCGATTTCGATAATTCAACCATAGAATGTAGTTTCAATTACTTGTGTCTATTTCGCCAAACATTTATAAAAGCGCATGTATTCTCAGTCCCAAAAATATAAAGGGTAAAAAGGCAAATGAAACTCACCATACTGTATTTCGTAGTAAAAATACATATAACGTCATTGAACAAGTGCAAGGTTGGCCTCAGATTCACGAACCTATATTAATTATATATATTTATATGTTGGTCAATATTTGTATAGCAATTTAGGTCAGGTCATAGTGTAATCCTATTCTATAGCTCGAGTCTGACTCTACAGTATAGTAACATGTTATATTACTCATGCTCAATTAATATTCTAGTAAAAGGTGACGTGTGAAACAACGTAACACAAATGGTTTCATAATCATAAAATAGCATTTTAGGTTTTTTTTTATAGAGAAAATCAACACAAAAAGTTAACTGAAAAGTTAACAGGAAAAGTCAAAGTTCAATGTCAAAAGTCAAAGGTTAAAGTCAAAAGTCAAAGGTCAAAGTAAAAATGAGGTCGCATGCAAATATATAATAACTTATACAAAAATGATTTTCGGTCAAACATGACTAAACGGGCCACTTCAGCTATTTTTAGAAAAATTATCGGAACTCCGATTGATAAACGGCCAAAGATAAAAGTTATACATTACCAAAAAGATTAAGCATAAATATTACAGAAGTAAAATAAACCTAGACAACTCGTAGTTGCCAACGCGTTTTCGGCGTTTCAAAGTTAATTTTTCAGCTTTAATAAATTTACAAAAGTGACCGAGTAGCCTACTTTGGAGATTTTTAGAAAATTCCTCAAAACTCGTATTGACAAACGGTCAAAGCCTGCAAATTCTCGTTACCACAAAGATATAACATAATTTTTGGCAAGAGTAAACACATATCAGGCCGACCATGACAACTGATACAAAACTGACATTTTTAAATAAAAAAGTTTCAGCTCTTTTTAGAATTTTAAAATGTGACCAAACCGTCAACTTTGATGATTTTTAGAAAAATCGTCGAGACTCGAATTGACAAACAGCCAGAGTCGTTTGTTAGACCTTACAGCAAAGAATTCAGTGGTATTTTTTTTTATATATGAAACAACGCAGATCAGCGAGAATTTCTGTTCCCGTTTCGACATTTCATCAAAATTTGCAAAACTTCTTTTGTCCATAACTTGACAACCGTTCGACGAAACGAGACGTGCTTTATATGAAAATTCATCTACTCGACGAGTAGAATCCAAATAACCACTTTTTATAACCCAGAAAATTAGTTCACTAATTATCATCAGCAATTTTAATTACGAAATTAATTATGCAATTTGTTTATTTCATAACTTTCTAACCGTTACTTGGATTCAAGTGATTCTTAAACCAAAATTCAACTATTTTTCGCTAGCTTTACAACAACATGCATATCTTATACCTTATCTCAATCGTATATGTAACTAATTCAGGAATCAACATAACCTATCTAATGGCAATATCAAAAGTACAAGCATGCATAATCCTATATACTCGAGCACTAGTCAGGGATACACTATTAGTATGTAAAAATTAAATTATGAGTACTCACATATCAATATTGAGATTCAATATTGCAGGAAAGGTACGTAAACGCAACGGAGATGATAAACACTATATTGACCTCACGAGCATACCCATGAACCATACTCAATCACCTCCATAGCTATAACCCATAATTTCCTTAATCCTATCCCACTCGAAAAAACAACTTCGAAATAACTCGGACAGCACTCCGTCGTAATATTTTATGTATACTAATAATATCTTGAGATAATACGGAGTAAATATATATATGTAAATCGATTGAGAGAGTTTAGAGAAAACTATTTTCAAGTTTCTATGAAATAATGAAACCTATTGAATTCTATTTATAATAGATTTTTGAATTATTAAAGTGAATTATTAAAGTATGAATTATTAAAGTGAATTATTAAAGTATGAATTATTAAAGTGAATTATTAAAGTATGAATTATTAAAGTATGAATTATTAAAGTGAATTATTAAAGTATAAATTATTAAAGTTAAAGTAAAAATAAAGTAAAGGTAAAGTTTAAGTATAGTAAAAGTATAAAACTATGTACGTATAATACGCGTATAAATATATATAATATTAATTTAAATCGTTATATATATTTAATAAAATAAAATATAAATGAGTTGTCAAAAGTGGTTCTAGATATTTATAAAAGTTATATACGTTTTAATAATAAAGTTCTTTTTAAACTGAAAACGTTTTTGTACGTTTGAAACTAAATAGATCAATCGAGTCTTTATGAGATTCAATCTTCCACTATCCTTTGTCTAGTTCTCAATGATTGACAATTTGTTCATATTTATAAATCATTTTACCATTTTCCGAATATTGTTAAAATGAAAATATTTTTCAAATCAATGTGGGCCTTTCAACAGAGACTTGTAATCATAATTCAATATATCTGATAATTCAATCATTTGATCTTATCTTCTAATTCCATTGATAAACATTTTGAAACAGATACAATCATACAAAGTATTTAATCTAATATTTTGTTTACGTTTCAAGTTATAATATATATACACATATACATATATAATCATATTCGTTTAATGGTTCGTGAATCGTTGGAACTTGGTCGAGGTTGAATGAATGTATGAACATAGTTTAAAATTCTTGAAATTTAACTTAACAAATATTGCTTATCGTGTCGGAAACATATAAAGATTAAAGTTTAAATTTGGTTGGAAATTTCCGGGTTGTCACAGTACCTACCCGTTAAAGAAATTTTGTCCCGAAATTTGAGTGGAAAGGTCGTGAATGATAATAAGTATGTTTTCATGATGCATACGGGCTGAAAATTAGAGTTTTATCATCAGCGAATAATTTGGATAAACAATCCATTTATATGAAGAGTACGAATGAAGCTAACATAGAAGAGTGAAATGAGTAAGTGTAGATTCATCTTATCATTTGACGTAGATATGATTGATTCCCAGATTTTAAGGGATTTGAAGAAAATCTTCTTAATAAGATTTGACTCTCCGGTAATCAAGGGAACTAGGATCCGCTTTAAATGCGATCGTCCATTTTAATTGTTCTGTCAGTGATTTTCTTATAAATTCACCTCCTTCGTTTCCTTACAACTCACATCATCTGTTGATGCATTTTATGCAAGTCCGTAGACATCTACCCACGTCCATTGCAGGTACAACAGTTTACAGGCCACCATGATTGCTCGTTATTGTAACATCCCGCGTTTTTCCGTTAAATTTATTTTTAACACCGTCTTTTTTTTAATAATAATCTTTCGTATTTAAATTTGTAGTTTCCGTTGACTAACGTTCATAATAATTCCGTCATTTAATTATAACATCTCTCGTTAACTTGCGTTTTAAAAATATTCGTTTGGTTAATTCCCGCACCCGCTCTGAAACTTGAGGGACTAGTTCCGCCACTTGACCAAAGAGGTGGCTAGTAGTTGACTAGTCAACCACTCACCACCTCCACCCCTCATTCATCCATTTCTTCTTCTTTCTTTCTTTCTTTTTTTCTCTCAAGAACACAAACATAAATCATCATCTAAATTCGGATCGGGAAGCAAACTTCAAAACAAATTACATATTTGGAATCCTCTCTTCATCCTCTACAATTTGATACCAACTTCATCTCGTTTGGGTAACATTTCTAAAACTCTAGATTTCTCTAAATTCGTGTTTTTGATTTGAAATGGTGTTAGTTAGTGTCTATGGCTCAAGTCTAACATGAATATATGTTTGGTTTGCTCGATTTGTTGTTTTTGGAGTAACTAGCATGAACTTGAAATGGGTTTGCTTAATCCTTGATTTTGGATGAGTTAATATTGTTAGATTGTTAAAGTGCATGTTTTAATTGTGTTACTAGTATCACTAGCTTCGTTTTGATGCGTAGGTTGATTAAGAAAACTTCAAAAACATGAATATTGATTTTGTGATGTTTGACTAGGGTTTGATAGTTCTTGACATGAACTTTTGATGCTTGAATGCCATGGAATGTTAATTGTTAGTGATTAGTTGTAATGTATGCTTAATTACCTTCGAAACGGCATATCGTATGTGTAAATTGGATTCCCGAAACTTAAAATGCAATTGATGAACTTGAAACTTTGAAAATGGACTTTTAAACGATCACTTGACGAGAAATCGGTTATGGAAAATGTTGTTTTTGTTTGATGAAACATGTTTAGTTGTGTTCCTTGTCAAAAGAGCTTTCCAACGGTATAAGATACGCTTCCTAATTGTTTACGGTTTGAGTTTTACGTTTGTTTGAAATTTTACCAAGCCTTGAACAAGTGAAACAGGCCAGGGACCAGGCCACGGCCATTGTCGCGCCGCGGAGCAATTTGTCGCGCCGTGGCCCAAAGGGTGATTTTAGAACATGTTTTTCAAGCTTTCTGACCTTCAACATAGGCATTTGTCGCGCCGCGGAGCAATTTGTCGCGCCGTGACAATTGCCTGTTTCATCCGAACTTCAGCAAACTTGTTTTGGCCATAACTTTTTGACCGTAACTCCGTTTTCGATGAATCAAATATCGTTGGAAACGTAATAAGATTTCCTTTCTAATGGTAAGGTTTTGAAATGTCAACTCAAACTTTATTACAATCGTTCTAACATGCTTTTATACTTGATTCTTGCATGAAACTTGACAACGTGATTCACATGCTATACTATTCGAGTCGTAACGAGCCATAGGACTAATTGAACACATTTCACCCGACCTTGTGTCGTAACCGGTTAATTGACACAACTTACTTGTTTAGGTCAAGGCTAAGCAACTTTCATGCATACGTTACTTTGTGAAGTACTTTTATACTCGTGCACTCGAGGTGAGATCATAGTCCCACCTTTTCAACAACTTTTTATACTTTTAAATTATGGGCTGAGAAACATATACTTTGTTACATTTTGTACTACTTGCTTTTATACTTTGAACACAAGAACAAGGAAAACAAACATTCTACAGCGAGTTTAGAACGAAAATCCTCAATTCGATTATCATTAGTTACACTTGCCGGGTGTAAGCGAGAACTTATGTTATATGGCCATATGGGTTGACAACCCTCATCTTTGACGGTTCGCTACCGTCTACGGATGAAATATATTTTCGAGAATCAGTGTTTGTTCTAGCACTAAGTGATGGGGTATACAATGGAAGGAATGTTAAGCTTTGATAATTGGGTGCTCGCGAACCAACTTTTGGAATGCAACTTTTGGATGATCAATTTATGGAAATACTAAATCTTGTGGTTCAAAATATAACGTTTACTAATACACCTATGATTTCACCAACGTTTTTCGTTGACAGTTTTCTATATGTTTCTCAGGTTCATACATGGCTATTTGATACATGCTTCCGCGTACATTCATACTTGCTTGGGGTCAAGCATACATGCATACACTCTGATTTCTTGCTTGGAGTCAAGCATACATACATGCATACGCTAGTGATAGCACCTTTGGATTCAAACATATTGTTTACATACTTACGCTATTTATAGCAACTGTGATTTTAAACTAATTATGTCGCAAGATATTTCATTCGTACTTTACTACTTTTGTAAACTTAAACTTGTTGTCGATCCGTTTGGTGAACTAAACTTTGCAAGTCATGCACGTTTCAAATGAATGCGACATAATTTTGGTCAAACGCGTCTCATATAGGGACTATGACCCCGCAACGGGACCTAAGTAGCGGCGCCGTCAATAACGGTTTTGGTCGGGTCGCTACAGATGGTATCAGAGCGTTGGTTGTAGGGAACTAGGACGTGCATTAGTGTGTCTAACAGAGTCGTTAGGACGCATTAGTGAGTCTAGACTACAACCGGATAGTTAGCCATTGCATTCTGACATACATTTGCTATAGATAACACTTACTTGACTACTTGTGCATTATACTTGAATCATTCTTAGGCAAACTTTTTAATGGTACCCAACCTTCATCATACGAACTCGTATTCCGCCAATTTTTGGTAAAACACGTGAATTCAAGATTCATACGCGTACGGATGACCGCGACTTCGTTAGCTACTCTAGCTCGGGAACTCAAATTCTTTGGTTGTTATCCACCCCGTCTTAGCTTACTATCCATGAGTATTGTAAAGTCACTGTCACTACTCTAGGTGAGTATCGTCATCACTATTTATCGCTACGGTTGCGTACTACTCGCTATCATGACTCGTTACTCTTTTCATACCTAACTACTTTATTGTCTGATTCGAACCGCATTGACGTGAACAATCACTTATACACTTCCCTCGGGGAACGCATCTTTAGAGTTGCACTAATTCTTTCGATTCAATACGAATCATGTTTGAGACGTCGTTACATTTTGTTCATTTTAGATTTTCACGATGACACGAACTTGAACTCATGGAGTGATGTGGGAATGGAAGTATGATTTGGCGTAATATAACGACACTCGATCAACGTGGTTATATTACGGTAAGACATACCAAAGTTCTAGTGACACGTGATGGTGGTTAGACTCGATCAACCTAAACACCACCATGTGCCATGTACATGACTTCATCTTTTCAGGTTTGGACATCCGAAAACTCCGAGAATATTTATAACAACCATACCGGGGACACACCTTCAATTATTGTCAAATTATATTTATGCTTCCGAATGAATTACCGATTCCATTCGACTTCAACCGTATGTCACACGGGTATACTAGCTCGTCCTCGCGCAGTCTTGTTGACTAACTACAATTTACTCGTTATGCTCACATCGGGGCGGAAACTTCTCTTGCATCACCCTCGTAATTCCGGTTCAGGAATTCTTTATTTTAAACTTTCAATGGAGGGAGGGACTCTCCACGTAATACTAGTATTCACCTCGAGGGTGAATAGTTCCGACGAACGTTTTTGGAAACCGATGAATCTTCCGCGACGCGAATTTTCTTGAGAAACTTTTCCTAGCTAACGTTTTCCATTCCTAGCAAACTTGTTCGATATGCCTTAAGGAAATGTACCTCGTTTCGGATCGAGATCCTCGTTTCATTTCTAGACTTACAAAAAGCCTCGGGACCGCGTTTAGACATGAGTACCGCGTACCATCCACAACCCGACGGACCGAACAAACATACGATTTAAGTCTTGAAAACCATAATACAAGTTTGTATTACCAACTTCAAATTTACTTGAGAAAAGTATTTTCCTTTAACCGAATCCTCGTACTACAATGATTTTCATTCGAGTTTTAACGTCACTCCTTTTGAAACCACATGTGACTGGAAACGTCATTCTCCTTTGTCGAACCAAGTAAACGATGATCAATTCACCGGGGCCGTGGTTATTCATGAGCAACCGAGAAAATTTGTTCATATTCAGGTAAAACCCTACGCGACTCGTACTCACCAAGAGCTACGCCGATGTTAGACGTAAACATTTCAAATTCCGCGTGGGAAACCGCGTCACGTTAAGAGTCGCACCTTGGAAAGGTACAATCCGTTTCGGGAAACGTAGGAAGCTAAATCCGCGATATTTTGATCCTTTAAATTCTTGGTGTGTTTTGGACCCGTCGCTAGCCGTTTAGACTTTTCCGACCCATTTTGAGTCTCCGTTTATCCTACATTCGATGTATCAACTCAAAGACGTGTTTTGCGAAACAAGAACTTGTTATCTCCTTTGATGAACTCACTATCGACGATAACCCTCACTTCCTAGGAGGACCGGTTGAAACCATGAATCATGGAAGCCAAACCTTAAAACAACATATGATCCCGACCGTCAAAATTCGTGGAAATACTCAAGGACGTACCTTCACTTATTCGTAGAATTTACAACGCAAGATCTCGAGTAAGATTCAACAACTACTACTTCCAACTAAATTTCGGGACGAAATTTCTTTTGAGGTGTGGATAATGTAACATCCCGCGTTTTTCCGTTAAATTTATTTTTAACACCGTCTTTTTTTTAATAATAATCTTTCGTATTTAAATTCGTAGTTTCCGTTGACTAACGTTCATAATAATTCCGTCATTTAATTATAACATCTCTCGTTAACTTGCGTTTTAAAAATATTCGTTTGGTTAATTCCCGCACCCGCTCTGAAACTTGAGGGACTAGTTCCGCCACTTGACCAAAGAGGTGGCTAGTAGTTGACTAGTCAACCACTCACCACCTCCACCCCTCATTCATCCATTTCTTCTTCTTTCTTTCTTTCTTTTTTTCTCTCAAGAACACAAACATAAATCATCATCTAAATTCGGATCGGGAAGCAAACTTCAAAACAAATTACATATTTGGAATCCTCTCTTCATCCTCTACAATTTGATACCAACTTCATCTCGTTTGGGTAACATTTCTAAAACTCTAGATTTCTCTAAATTCGTGTTTTTGATTTGAAATGGTGTTAGTTAGTGTCTATGGCTCAAGTCTAACATGAATATATGTTTGGTTTGCTCGATTTGTTGTTTTTGGAGTAACTAGCATGAACTTGAAATGGGTTTGCTTAATCCTTGATTTTGGATGAGTTAATGTTGTTAGATTGTTAAAGTGCATGTTTTAATTGTGTTACTAGTATCACTAGCTTCGTTTTGATGCGTAGGTTGATTAAGAAAACTTCAAAAACATGAATATTGATTTTGTGATGTTTGACTAGGGTTTGATAGTTCTTGACATGAACTTTTGATGCTTGAATGCCATGGAATGTTAATTGTTAGTGATTAGTTGTAATGTATGCTTAATTACCTTCGAAACGGCATATCGTATGTGTAAATTGGATTCCCGAAACTTAAAATGCAATTGATGAACTTGAAACTTTGAAAATGGACTTTTAAACGATCACTTGACGAGAAATCGGTTATGGAAAATGTTGTTTTTGTTTGATGAAACATGTTTAGTTGTGTTCCTTGTCAAAAGAGCTTTCCAACGGTATAAGATACGCTTCCTAATTGTTTACGGTTTGAGTTTTACGTTTGTTTGAAATTTTACCAAGCCTTGAACAAGTGAAACAGGCCAGGGACCAGGCCACGGCCATTGTCGCGCCGCGGAGCAATTTGTCGCGCCGTAGCCCAAAGGGTGATTTTAGAACATGTTTTTCAAGCTTTCTGACCTTCAACATAGGCATTTGTCGCGCCGCGGAGCAATTTGTCGCGCCGTGACAATTGCCTGTTTCATCCGAACTTCAGCAAACTTGTTTTGGCCATAACTTTTTGACCGTAACTCCGTTTTCGATGAATCAAATATCGTTGGAAACGTAATAAGATTTCCTTTCTAATGGTAAGGTTTTGAAATGTCAACTCAAACTTTATTACAATCGTTCTAACATGCTTTTATACTTGATTCTTGCATGAAACTTGACAACGTGATTCACATGCTATACTATTCGAGTCGTAACGAGCCATAGGACTAATTGAACACATTTCACCCGACCTTGTGTCGTAACCGGTTAATTGACACAACTTACTTGTTTAGGTCAAGGCTAAGCAACTTTCATGCATACGTTACTTTGTGAAGTACTTTTATACTCGTGCACTCGAGGTGAGATCATAGTCCCACCTTTTCAACAACTTTTTATACTTTTAAATTGTGGGCTGAGAAACATATACTTTGTTACATTTTGTACTACTTGCTTTTATACTTTGAACACAAGAACAAGGAAAACAAACATTCTACAGCGAGTTTAGAACGAAAATCCTCAATTCGATTATCATTAGTTACACTTGCCGGGTGTAAGCGAGAACTTATGTTATATGGCCATATGGGTTGACAACCCTCATCTTTGACGGTTCGCTACCGTCTACGGATGAAATATATTTTCGAGAATCAGTGTTTGTTCTAGCACTAAGTGATGGGGTATACAATGGAAGGAATGTTAAGCTTTGATAATTGGGTGCTCGCGAACCAACTTTTGGAATGCAACTTTTGGATGATCAATTTATGGAAATACTAAATCTTGTGGTTCAAAATATAACGTTTACTAATACACCTATGATTTCACCAACGTTTTTCGTTGACAGTTTTCTATATGTTTCTCAGGTTCATACATGGCTATTTGATACATGCTTCCGCGTACATTCATACTTGCTTGGGGTCAAGCATACATGCATACACTCTGATTTCTTGCTTGGAGTCAAGCATACATACATGCATACGCTAGTGATAGCACCTTTGGATTCAAACATATTGTTTACATACTTACGCTATTTATAGCAACTGTGATTTTAAACTAATTATGTCGCAAGATATTTCATTCGTACTTTACTACTTTTGTAAACTTAAACTTGTTGTCGATCCGTTTGGTGAACTAAACTTTGCAAGTCATGCACGTTTCAAATGAATGCGACATAATTTTGGTCAAACGCGTCTCATATAGGGACTATGACCCCGCAACGGGACCTAAGTAGCGGCGCCATCAATAACGGTTTTGGTCGGGTCGCTACAGTTATTATCCTATCCGTGTTTGTATGTGGCTGCAGGAACGAGATTTAGATGTTTGACTATGTTAGACTTAGTCAGACGTACGAGTGAAGCCTCACTAGTACGGCTGACAGGCTCATACGCATGGTTGATGCTGATCTAAGTCACAATTACAACCTAAATGATAAGACACGAGTGAGTGATCACCCGTACGGTTAATGAAGCCAACTCGTACGTGTGATGAATGAATCGTATGGGTGTGTCAACAGCAGGGGTATATAAAGTCTTATGTTCTTCATTTTAGGTTAAGCCTCTCATTTGTTACACACACTCAGATCTAGTGAGCTCCTTCGATTCTCTCTTAGTCCAAATCACCCAGGTGGTGAATAATAGCTCTAGGTGTTGATCTAATCACACTTGATTTAGTTGTGGTTTGACTAAATTAATCAAAAAACTTAACCTATTCACTAGAGGGTTTGATTCACTTATTATGCCATTGTGTGAGTTAAATCTGTTGATTTCTAAGTTCCTAGTCATGTTTCATCACCTTCTATTCTTTCCCCCTCAACTCATATTTTAAAGTATTCATCAATATGCTCCATCCAGTTCTGATTCTCGATATACTTCTAACTTTCATATCGGTCATTCTTCTTTTTTTTTTATCTACCGCCGGAAGAATCTATTTACTTCTACTATACTCTTGGGTTTATAGTGTTCCTAGTTCTCCCGTGTCTTTATATTGCTATATGCATCGATATATATGGTTTATAATTTCTGGTTTTTCGTTGGGCTTTATATGTTCCCTTATATTTCAAAGTCTCTGCTTCTATCTTCTATAATCATTATAATTCACAGTTAATGCTCTCTTTTATTTGCTGCAATTTATACCCCAATTTCTATTTCGGAGTTTTGTCCTTTCGTTTCTTCTTCTTGCGATTAAGCACCGCTTGTAATGGTCCAGAATTCACAGATACGAATTTTGAAATGAACATTGTTAATGTTCTAGGAAGGAAATTGTGATGACATGATCTTGACTTGTCAAATTACTAAAATACCTTGGAAAAGGCCGAATCATCAAGAAATATTTTCTTGATATTTTAGAGGTTAAATAGAATACAAGAGTCGTATAACATGGCACATGATGATGTTATGATCTGTGAATCATCACGTTCCATTTAGAAACTCAGCATGACTTACTGTAATATAATCACATTGATCAAGTGTCATTATATTATACTAATTCATGCTTCAGTTCCCAACACTACTTCAAAATATTCCTATTTTAAACTTGAATGTTTCAGAATTTAGAAACTAAAATAGTTTCTTTTATGATGTAATACAGATAGCGCGAAAAGGTAAATGATTTCAAATAAGAAAAATTAAGAAAATATCTTCAAAAATATGGAGGATATTTATAATGAAAGATATGATGATATTTTAGAATTTCTAATATCAGAGGATGATGAAGAATATTGTCCGCAGGGGTTTAGAGTCAGGAGCAAGGTATTCGTTAATGACTTCAGCAGATACTGAATTATTTGGATCCTTTGAAGTCAGGTCCAGTCTTTGTAATTTGTCCACAGCCTCCTTCCTACTTTGCTCAATCCGTTTTCCAGTTCCAAGACTTCTCTTTTTCTGCGCTTTGCCAGAAAACCTATTCATTATCATCAAACTTTTACTGTTAAGGTCGTTTATAGTTTTTTTGCTGCTTCATCAGTATTTTTTCATTTTCGGAGAACCAATTCGTAGTTCGAAGTGTTTTTCAGAATCTTCACATTCAAATTAAGTCCAGAAGATAGGCGTTATATATACACATATAACTGTTGGTGTAGACATGCTGCGAGATTTCAAAATACTGATTGCTAATTCCCAATGATTCGTATGGAAATTCTCATTACAAGATGCGAATGAGTAAATGATGGGGTTTCAATGAATAATTATAATGACTTTTTGGAGAGGCTAAAGTCAAAGGGTAATGAAGTTGTTGATACATCTGTTAATAATGTGGTGGAATGTAAAAGGTTCCCTGGTAACAATGGCGTATATCTCAAGGTTATAATAAGGTTAGTCTGACTGAAAAGTCAAAGTTGACTTGCTGGAGCTATGATAAAACTGGCTACTTTGCATAGGAGTCGCAAAGTTATTTTTGCTAATAAATGCTAAAGAATCTGACGCGGATACGTTGTTTAAACTTTTACTTTGGTTTCAAGAGTTTTTCAGGTACATAACTGTGGGTAACATGTGGTTGGATCATCATCTCGATTGCTCATCATTCGAAGTGTCTTCAGAAATTTTCGAAGGGTTTGAACACAGATTGTAATCGTTAACATACATTTGATGTTCTAACACAGTTTTGAAGTCAAAATATAGCTTGTGAAAGATGTAAGGATCTAAGAGTGATGATTTTGGTCATATCTCAAGTTGAATTTTGAGATTTCAAAATCAGAATATGTAATTAAATTTTGAATGAGTATGGTTGTTTTGATTTCTATAAAAGAATGTATATTGTTGTGAAAGTAGGGAGTATAATGGATGATTTGCTGAATCAGATTCGAAGAATGTAATATATTAATTGTGAATTTATATATCTCTCGGGTATTACCTACCCGTTAAAGAAAATTTCACAATTAATATTTTGTACAAAAGAATTTTATTACAGTCTTTATGAAAATATATATATGTATATTTTCTTCAGATGTAACATAGATTTAATGAGTTAATATTAAATTAAACTCATTTGATTTACGGTTGAAACTAGAATTGAATAATCCCTAAAGGCTTTAAAAAGTACATAACTTTTACGCAGTATTTCTTTAATGACATTGAAATTATGAATCAATACTTCGTTATTTGTTGATGTATGATGTTCGGTTCGTGGAATTCTTGTGAATTTCGCAAAGTACGAATGATGTTATCTGAAAAGTTTCGGGTACATCGATGATGAAAATGTAAAATCAAATATATACTTGATTTATTATGTATTGGAATTTGTTGAATTGCGACAGAGATTGTAGTTAACACCGGTTAAGTTGCGGCCAACGGACGTACATTATTGCATATTTGTAATATGAATTAACCGAGTAGTTAAGATTCACACACAATAGCTTAGCACGGAAAGATTTATTTTTATTTCAAAATATATAAAATATACATATAATTTCTTCAAAGGGAATGAGTTAATTCTTCATAACTCGTTGATACAATATACGGGTTATTGATTCGTAATGATGTCCATAGTGATTCTTGAGCTGACGGAGTTTGTGATGTTATAGGTGTTGTTGATTCTGATGTTGACTGTACTGATGATGCTGGTGACGCTGACGGTACTGTTGATGATGTTGGTAAAACAAGTTTAGCTTGTTAATAACACACCATTTTTGTCAGGGTTTCTACTCTTCCTTCTATCATTTTGGTTCGCTTAACTGATTTATGGTTAGGGCTAGATTAGATAATCTCTAAGACTTTAGAGATTACATAATCTGCGCGGAATGTTTCTCCAATGAAGTTATGAATTAATACTTCGTCGGTTATTGTTGTTGGTATTCCTTGGTATCTACAGGGCGTATGACATTGGTGCTCGTGGAACAGAGTATAAAGTTGAGGTTTACGACCTGGTTCTGGTTGGGGTGGTAATGGTACTATTAGCGTTGATGATGGTGTTACTGGTTATGCTGCTGATGCTGCTGCTGGTGTTTGTAATCTCTGCACCATATTCTCCAAAGCCACTACCCGAGCGCGAAGCTCGTTGACTTCTTCTATTACACCGGGGTGATTGTCGGTTCGGACGAGCGGTTAAATAAAATCTAAAATTTGATGTAATATATAATCGTGACGAGATACTCTGGAAATGAGCGAGAAAATGGTGTTTCGGACAGGTTCGCCGGTAAGTGCTTCAGGTTCTTCGTCAAGAGGGCAATGTGGTGGATGGAAGGGATCACCTTCTTCTTGTCTCCAATGATTGAGGAGGCTACGAACCCATCCCCAATTCATCCAGAATAGGTGATGACTGATTGGTTGATCTATTCCGGTCACACTGCTTTCGGAGCTGGAGTGGGATTCCATTTTGAAATCCGAGGAACTTGAATTAATGATGAATTCCATTTCGTACGATTGAATAAGGGTTTTTTTTTTCGATATGAAATGATTTTCGGTTATCGGATGGTATTCTAATTACATAGAATATCCATATATATAGAACAAAAGATTTCGTAAATTACGAAGGAATTTACGGGATATATCAGGCAACGTTTATAGTAATAGATACGATAAGATATGATTTAGAAGATACGCTAAGATATGAATTTTTGTCTATACACTATTCATGCAATCAATGCAACAAGACGTGTCTTAGACTAAAAATGATAAGCAGGTAATTTCCTGAGGATGATAAGTAGTAAATTTTTGACACAAAATGATAAGCAAAACTATTGACATGCAGACACGGTCGAAGTCCAGACTCACTAATGCATCCTATCGACTTATCTGTTAGACACACTAATGCAGACCTGGTTCGCTAAGACCACCGCGCTGATACCAACTGAAAGGACCCGTTCATATACATTATAAACGATTCACAATAGTTGATTACATTGCGAGGTATTTGACCTCTATATGATACATTTTACAAACATTGCATTCGTTTTTAAAAGACAATCTTTCTTTACATCGAAAATTGACAGGCATGCATACCATTTCATAATATCCACTATCCAACTATAAATTGATTTAATAATAATCTTTGATGAACTCAATGACTCGAATGCAACGTTCTTCGAAATATGCTATGAAAGACTCCAAGTAATATCTTTAAAATGAGCAAATGCACAGCGGAAGATTTCTTTAACACCTGAGAATAAACATGCTTTAAAGTGTCAACCAAAAGGTTGGTGAGTTCATTAGTTTATCATAATCATTTATTTCCATCATTTTAATAGACCACAAGAATTTCATTTCCAGTTTTCATAAATATACGTCCCATGCATAGAGACAAAAATAATCATTCATATGGTGAACACCTGGTAACCGACATTAACTAGATACATATAAGAATATCCCCTATCATTCTGGGATCCTCCTTCGGACATGATATAAATTTCGAAGTATTAAAGCATCCGGTACTTTGGATGGGGTTTGTTAGGCCCAATAGATCTATCTTTAGGATTCGCGTCAATTAGGGTGTCTGTTCCCTAATTCTTAGATTACCAGACTTTAATAAAAAGGGGCATATTCGATTTCGATAATTCAACCATAGAATGTAGTTTCAATTACTTGTGTCTATTTCGCCAAACATTTATAAAAGCGCATGTATTCTCAGTCCCAAAAATATAAAGGGTAAAAAGGCAAATGAAACTCACCATACTGTATTTCGTAGTAAAAATACATATAACGTCATTGAACAAGTGCAAGGTTGGCCTCGGATTCACGAACCTATATTAATTATATATATTTATATGTTGGTCAATATTTGTATAGCAATTTAGGTCAGGTCATAGTGTAATCCTATTCTATAGCTCGAGTCTGACTCTACAGTATAGTAACATGTTATATTACTCATGCTCAATTAATATTCTAGTAAAAGGTGACGTGTGAAACAACGTAACACAAATGGTTTCATAATCATAAAATAGCATTTTAGGTTTTTTTTTATAGAGAAAATCAACACAAAAAGTTAACTGAAAAGTTAACAGGAAAAGTCAAAGTTCAAAGTCAAAAGTCAAAGGTTAAAGTCAAAAGTCAAAGGTCAAAGTAAAAATGAGGTCGCATGCAAATATATAATAACTTATACAAAAATGATTTTCGGTCAAACATGACTAAACGGGCCACTTCAGCTATTTTTAGAAAAATTATCGGAACTCCGATTGATAAACGGCCAAAGATAAAAGTTATACATTACCAAAAAGATTAAGCATAAATATTACAGAAGTAAAATAAACCTAGACAACTCGTAGTTGCCAACGCGTTTTCGGCGTTTCAAAGTTAATTTTTCAGCTTTAATAAATTTACAAAAGTGACCGAGTAGCCTACTTTGGAGATTTTTAGAAAATTCCTCAAAACTCGTATTGACAAACGGTCAAAGCTTGCAAATTCTCGTTACCACAAAGATATAACATGATTTTTGGCAAGAGTAAACACATATCAGGCCGACCATGACAACTGATACAAAACTGACATTTTTAAATAAAAAAGTTTCAGCTCTTTTTAGAATTTTAAAATGTGACCAAACCGTCAACTTTGATGATTTTTAGAAAAATCCTCGAGACTCGAATTGACAAACGGCCAGAGTCGTTTGTTAGACCTTACAGCAAAGAATTCAGTGGTATTTTTTTTTATATATGAAACAACGCAGATCAGCGAGAATTTCAGTTCCCGTTTTGACATTTCATCAAAATTTGCAAAACTTCTTTTGTCCATAACTTGACAACCGTTCGACGAAACGAGACGTGCTTTATATGAAAATTTATCTACTCGACGAGTAGAATCCAAATAACCACTTTTTATAACCCAGAAAATTAGTTCACTAATTATCATCAGCAATTTTAATTACGAAATTAATTATGCAATTTGTTTATTTCATAACTTTCTAACCGTTACTTGGATTCAAGTGATTCTTAAACCAAAATTTAACTATTTTTCGCTACCTTTACAACGACATGCATATCTTATACCTTATCTCAATCATATATGTAACTAATTCAGGAATCAACATAACCTATCTAATGGCAATATCAAAAGTACAAGCATGCATAATCCTATATACTCGAGCACTAGTCAGGGATACACTATTAGTATGTAAAAATTAAATTATGAGTACTCACATATCAATATTGAGATTCAATATTGCAGGAAAGGTACGTAAACGCAACGGAGATGATAAACACTATATTGACCTCACGAGCATACCCATGAACCATACTCAATCACCTCCATAGCTATAACCCATAATTTCCTTAATCCTATCCCACTCGAAAAAAACAACTTCGAAATCACTCGGATAGCACTCCGTCGTAATATTTTATGTATACTAATAATATCTTGAGATAATACGGAGTAAATATATATATGTAAATCGATTGAGAGAGTTTAGAGAAAACTATTTTCAAGTTTCTATGAAATAATGAAACCTATTGAATTCTATTTATAATAGATTTTTGAATTATTAAAGTGAATTATTAAAGTATGAATTATTAAAGTGAATTATTAAAGTATGAATTATTAAAGTGAATTATTAAAGTATGAATTATTAAAGTATGAATTATTAAAGTTAAAGTAAAGTAAAAATAAAGTAAAGGTAAAGTTTAAGTATAGTAAAAGTATAAAACTATGTACGTATAATACGCGTATAAATATATATAATATTAATTTAAATCGTTATATATATTTAATAAAATAAAATATAAATATCGTTATCTTTATCATACTAGTTAAGTAATAAGTTGTCAAAAGTGGTTCTAGATATTTATAAAAGTTATATACGTTTTAATAATAAAGTTCTTTTTAAACTGAAAACGTTTTTGTACGTTTGAAACTTAATAGATCAATCGAGTCTTTATGAGATTCAATCTCCCACTATCCTTTGTCTAGTTCTCAATGATTGACAATTTGTTCATATTTATAAATCACTTTACCATTTTCCGAATATTGTTAAAATGAAAAGATTTTTCAAATCAATGTGGGCCTTTCAACAGAGACTTGTAATCATAATTCAATATATCTGATAATTCAATCATTTGATCTTATCTTCTAATTCCATTGATAAACATTTTGAAACAGATACAATCATATAAAGTATTTAATCTAATATTTTGTTTACGTTTCAAGTTATAATATATATACACATATACATATATAATCATATTCATTTAATGGTTCGTGAATTGTTGGAACTTGGTCGAGGTTGAATGAATGTATGAACATAGTTTAAAATTCTTGAAATTTAACTTAACAAATATTGCTTATCGTGTCGGAAAAATATAAAGATTAAAGTTTAAATTTGGTTGGAAATTTCCGGGTTGTCACAATATGCCCCCTAGCACACGGTGTAGGTTCTGAAGTCGTGGGGTGGAACAAAACGATATGTGTCTTCACCTATCAAGTAACAAACATGATATATAAATATATATAGTAAGAATTATACAAGTTTTCATAGTATCCAAATATTTATAGAGTATTTAACTATACAGAGAGTATTACATGATAAAAAATTATTCAGAATATAAACATTAATAACCTGATTTTGTTGCAATTCCATTAGTCTTTGTGGTGTCACCCCTTGAAATGTGCACTATTTTTTTTGGGCACTGATGTCATTTGCATATGCCTCCATTTCCTGAATGAAGATATAATTTATAATACTTAGATTAAAACAAGAAATGGGTAAGTAAGCATTAAAGTACATGTACCTTGGTTATGCGAGTCATTTTCATGAGAGGTCATTGTACAAAACTTCCAACTGCATCACTTAAAACCTCTTTTACTGTATTTTTTGACAAGTCTTTGACCGGTATTGGAAGCCTCAATGATGTGTAGTCCTTAATAAAGTTGTTTATTTTCACCTTCATGTAAAAAGGAATAACTTTTTCCCCATTTACTTGAGTAAATGCGTTGGTTGGATATAGTATACCCTGAGCACACACAAGAGTCTCTATACGATGTGAGTTAAATAACAAGATTTCAACTTCGTCCTGTAAACATTAAGAACAAGAAATATAAATTGTAGAGTAGTTAATAGTTTAAATGTGTATTGAAGTATCCATTTAGCTTTTGAAATAAAAGAAGATCAATTACCTTTATGTTTTGCAAGTCTGCAAACTGTTGGTTCTTGACCCTTTGCTCTTGAACCCTTAGTTCATGAATCACTTCTTTTCGCATACCTAGAGCATCCACTTTCTGTTTTTTCACCACTCTATCTCGTTCTTCCTCTATTTGCTGGATCTCGACTTGTTTCTCCACAATTGGGTGATCTTCCATTCCCCGTTTTCTCTCAACAGACTTGTCATTCAACACCACCTGTTCGTTTACCTATTCCAGTGCGTATACCGGTTCGTTGACTTGTTCGTCTACCAGTTGCAAATTTCCTGTCGTGTCGTGATGTTCTGTCGGTTCATGATATTCTGGTGTTGAAGCTGTTTCATGTGAAGTTTCATGTGATCCATTTTTTCTCTTTCCACCACCACCCTTCGCACCTCCTTAACCACAAGTTCCTGTACCTTTTCCATTGTTACGAATTGGTCTCCCTTTTGTTGCTTACCGAATTTACTATATCCTAGCATGCTACTAACACCTCTGGTTCTACCGCCGTGTTCTTTCCCCACATTAACTAACAAGGCATCCCCTCCTTGTTTATCTGTCTTAACCTGGAACAAAACACGAAAATTAATCGATTATAAAACAATTCGAGGTTAATAAGGCTATAAAAACAATTTAAAGTATATTACAATTTTATCTACAAGGGACACATTCTTATCTGGAATTATTGGCCTCTTCGTTTCTTTCGTTCGCTTCATCCTTCCGAGTACATAATTCCTTGCAGCAAGATTGGAGATATCGTGGTAACTGTACGCTTTTCAGGATCATTTTTCTCCAACTCCCATTCTTTTTGATGGCCTCGATAACCTGAACGACCTACACGGGCGTAATTATATTTTGGTTGTTTCAAGGCGTTTTCTCTGCCTTTTTCTCGTAATTCCTTTCCAATTTACATGGGATTAAAAACCACATTAGTTTCCATCAATTTAAAAATGTAATTCCATAGATGTTTAAAAGCAAATGAATAACACTAACCCTTTTTGCTGGTGTATCTTCAAGTTCACAAAATTGTCTCCATTTTGCTGGAGTTATGAAACCGTAATCTGGACATTCTTCATAAGGAAGCTTGCCTTGAACAATATACATTCTTAACTTGGCCCTGAATCTCTTAAAAGCCCCGTTGCAATGATGAAGCGTTTGTTTCTTCGCAAAATCATCTTTGATAAAATGATGTTCCTGTAAATGTTGTTACATATATAATTAAACATTAGTTTAACAAATTCTGATACTTTTATGAAATAAAATTCTTATAAGTTATGATTTGATACATTTATGTCCAACCATAATGCTTCTTTCTCATCTATAGAAACTACTTTCCAATCATCCTCAATAAAATCAATCCTATGCCTTGTAAGAACACCTATGTTACTTGCAAACAAAGCTTGATATTTTCCTATAGCATGCCCAAATTGGTCAAATTCAACCACAAATGGAATCACTGATTTTTCTTTAAGTTTTCTAACTCCTCTTTTAGGCCTATTGTTTTGGCTCTGTATACATTAAAAAAAATCAATAATAAGAATCTAACAATAATAACAAGACTAATACCTTAACAATACTAGTAGTTCTAGGTATGCATAAAATAGAATTGAAATCATAAATGTACCATGATGTTTGATGTATCAAGTTCTTAAATTTATAGAATTTAGGGGGTTTCTGCAGTTACATACAGAGTTCGTGGGATTATGTATAGTACTATATAATCGCAAAACAACAAAATGATTAACTGACGGTTTGTAGTAGCTATTTGAAGGAGTTTGGATCACTGCTAGGGTTTGTGAAAATAATACAATAGTAAATGAGACTGGCGGTTTCTTTCAATTATGATCGGAGGTTGTTTTGTGTCAATTAGTGGTGTCAATTAGGTTGGTGGTTAATTTGAAATTTTCGAGACCAAATGGTGGGTGATTTGGCCATGATCTGATGATGAAGAAGTTTAGGTATTTTACCTATAGTAAAATATTTCGTATTTTTTAATACACCGTAATAAGCTACTTGACCCGGCCCAGGCAAAAATGATCCGGTATTTTTAAAAATATCTGTTTAAAAAAAAGGCAATATAAAAAATTGCTCACCTTCTCAAGTACCTCATATGGAGTATCTCTTCACCTGCCACCATCTATGTACTTGCAATAGCGATCAACTATAACCATCTCCCGCCATGTCGAGCTCTGGTTAATGTATTTTCTAAAACAAAATTTATTGTATAATCATTAACTATAAGCACAGGGTTTTCCGAATTGAAAATCTAAAAAATTTAGAACAAAGTTTATAATCGCATTTGTTTATTTTAAATCATTAAAATCAAACAACAGATCTACACTTCACCTATATTTATGCTTTTTTATTTGCACCTGAATGGATTTTATCTCACAGTTATGTGCATATATAATATTAGTGTTTTTCTTTGGAATTACACTCATGCAGGTGTGAGTCTGTAAATTTATTGTGTTATACCTTTAAGTTCATACCAAATGTTCATTTATGATATTGCACCTGTATATATTATTTGCTAATTATCTGCAGATTCAACAGGTTACTTAGGGTTTGATTTATGTTACAGCAATATGTATTGTGAACTTTAAGCTACAATACCAATATAGTTTGCTTAGGTTTGAAAATGACAGCATATATATTTTATCTATCCATTTTAAATCTAACAATTGATCTGTGATGTAATTGAGTATTTTGTTCTTTGTTTGCATATTAATTAATTGAATCACAAATACAGCTGGAAACAATGATGCCTCTACTAGTCAAACACGTGCACTCGCCATTGACCAGCTGAATAGAGCTGAAAGGTACAACATATGGAGCACCGTTGATGTCACATACATCTTCTTCGATATACCAAGGGAAACTATTTGGGTGAGTTAGATACTTTTTTAGAGAAATAGTTAAACGTATTTGTGTATATAGCAATGACAAATAATTATGAAATCATTAACAAATAATATGTCAATGTCATTTAGGAACTACCTGAGGACTTTAATCGCATCCGAGAACTCGAGGCTGGCTGTGAAATGTCCCGTTCTTATTGATTAAAAACGTTCCATATTAATTGATTTCGTTGCGAGGTTTTGACCTCTATATGAGACGTTTTTCAAAGACTGCATTCATTTTTAAAACAAACCATAACCTTTATTTCGTAGATAAAGGTTTTAAAAAGCTTTACGTAGATTATCAAATAATGATAATCTAAAATATCCTGTTTACACACGATCATTACATAATGGTTTACAATACAAATATGTTACAACAAAATAAGTTTCTTGAATGCAGTTTTTACACAATATCATACAAGCATGGACTCCAAATCTCGTCCTTACTTAAGTATGCGACAACGGAAGCTCTTAATAATCACCTGAGAATAAACATGCTTAAAACGTCAATAAAAATGTTGGTGAGTTATAGGTTTAACCTATATATATCAAATCATAATAATAGACCACAAGATTTCATATTTCAATACACATCCCATACATAGAGATAAAAATCATTCATATGGTGAACACCTGGTAACCGACATTAACAAGATGCATATATAAGAATATCCCCATCATTCCGGGACACCCTTCGGATATGATATAAATTTCGAAGTACTAAAACATCCGGTACTTTGGATGGGGTTTGTTAGGCCCAATAGATCTATCTTTAGGATTCGCGTCAAATAGGGTGTCTGTTCCCTAATTCTTAGATTACCAGACTTAATAAAAAGGGGCATATTCGATTTCGATAATTCAACCATAGAATGTAGTTTCACGTACTTGTGTCTATTTTGTAAATCATTTATAAAACCTGCATGTATTCTCATCCCAAAAATATTAGATTTTAAAAGTGGGACTATAACTCACTTTCACAGATTTTTACTTCGTCGGGAAGTAAGACTTGGCCACTGGTTGATTCACGAACCTATAACAATATATACATATATATCAAAGTATGTTCAAAATATATTTACAACACTTTTAATATATTTTGATGTTTTAAGTTTATTAAGTCAGCTGTCCTCGTTAGTAACCTACAACTAGTTGTCTACAGTTAGATGTACAGAAATAAATCGATAAATATTATCTTGAATCAATCCACGAACCAGTGTATACGTATCTCAGTATTGATCACAACTCAAACTATATATATTTTGGAATCAACCTCAACCCTGTATAGCTAACTCCAACATTCACATATAGAGTGTCTATGGTTGTTCCGAAATATATATAGATGTGTCGACATAATAGGTCGAAACATTGTATACGTGTCTATGGTATCTCAAGATTACATAATATACAATACAAGTTGATTAAGTTATGGTTGGAATAGATTTGTTACCAATTTTCACGTAGCTAAAATGAGAAAAATTATCCAATCTTGTTTTACCCATAACTTCTTCATTTTAAATCCGTTTTGAGTGAATCAAATTGCTATGGTATAATATTGAACTCTATTTTATGAATCTAAACAGAAAAAGTATAGGTTTATAGTCGGAAAAATAAGTTACAAGTCGTTTTTGTAAAGGTAGTCATTTCAGTCGAAAGAACGACGTCTAGATGACCATTTTAGAAAACATACTTCCACTTTGAGTTTAACCATAATTTTTGGATATAGTTTCATGTTCATAATAAAAATCATTTTCCCAGAATAACAACTTTTAAATCAAAGTTTATTATAGTTTTTAATTAACTAACCCAAAACAGCCCGCGGTGTTACTACGACGGCGTAAATCCGGTTTTACGGTGTTTTTCGTGTTTCCAGGTTTTAAATCATTAAGTTAGCATATCATATAGATATAGAACATGAGTTTAGTTGATTTTAAAATTCAAGTTAGAAGGATTAACTTTTATTTGCGAACAAGTTTAGAATTAACTAAACTATGTTCTAGTGATTACAAGTTTAAACCTTCGAATAAGATAGCTTTATATGTATGAATCGAATGATGTTATGAACATCATTACTACCTTAAGTTCCTTGAATAAACCTACTGGAAAAGAGAAAAGTGGATCTAGCTTCAATGGATCCTTAGATGGCTCGAAGTTCTTGAAGCAGAATCATGACACGAAAACAAGTTCAAGTAAGATCATCACTTGAAATAAGATTGTTATAGTTATAGAAATTGAACCAAAGTTTGAATATGATTATTACCTTGTATTAGAATGATAACCTACTGTAAGAAACAAATATTTCTTGAGGTTGGATGATCACCTTACAAGATTGGAAGTGAGCTAGCAAACTTGAAAGTATTCTTGATTTTATGAAACTAGAACTTTTGGAATTTATGAAGAACACTTAGAACTTGAAGATAGAACTTGAGAGAGATTAATTAGATGAAGAAAATTGAAGAATGAAAGTGTTTGTAGGTGTTTTTGGTCGTTGGTGTATGGATTAGATATAAAGGATATGTAATTTTGTTTTCATGTAAATAAGTCATGAATGATTACTCATATTTTTGTAATTTTATGAGATATTTCTTGCTAGTTGCCAAATGATGGTTCCCACATGTGTTAGGTGACTCACATGTGCTGCTAAGAGCTCATCATTGGAGTGTATATACCAATAGTACATACATCTAAAAGCTGTGTATTGTACGAGTACGAATACGGGTGCATACGAGTAGAATTGTTGATGAAACTGAACGAGGATGTAATTGTAAGCATTTTTGTTAAGTAGAAGTATTTTGATAAGTGTCTTGAAGTCTTTCAAAAGTGTATGAATACATATTAAAACACTACATGTATATACATTTTAACTGAGTCGTTAAGTCATCGTTAGTCGTTACATGTAAATGTTGTTTTGAAACCTTTAGGTTAACGATCTTGTTGAATGTTGTTAACCCATTGTTTATTATAACAAATGAGATGTTAAATTGTTATATTATCATGATATTATGATATATAATATATCTCCGTATGATGTATATACAGTTAAATGTCGTTACAACGATAATCGTTACATATATGTCTCGTTTCGAAATCATTAAGTTAGTAGTCTTATTTTTACATATGTATTTCATTGTTAATACACTTAATAATATATTTACTTATCATTTAACATAATTAACCAAGTCTATCAATATCTTAATATGATTCATATGTACCTAGTAAGACGTTGTTATAACGATAATCGTTATATATATCGTTTTCGAGTTTCTTAAATTAATAGTCTCATTTTTATGTATATAACTCATTGTTAAAATACCTAATGAGATACATACTTATAATAAAAACATGTTAACTATATATATAACCATATATATGTCATCGTATAGTTTTTACAAGTTTTAACGTTCGTGAATCACCTGTCAACTTGGGTGGTCAATTGTCTATATGAAACATATTTCAATTAATAAAGTCTTAACAAGTTTGATTGCTTAACATGTTGGAAACATTTAATCATGTAAATATCAATCTCAATTAATATATATAAACATGGAAAAGTTTGGGTCACTACAAGCTGCACCTATATATGCTTGGATATGGAAGGGATATTCCATTGGTGGGACATAAAACAGGCCACAGATGTAACCAAAAAAAAGCTTTTTGTTTCGAAAGGCTGGGAGTATTTTGTGTCTTTGAATGGGTACAAAGAGGGTGATAGGTGTATGATTGGGTTCTCCCGTCGGTACAAGAGTTTTTTTGTGGTCATGGATGGAAGCCACCCACTTTAACAATCTCATTAGGGTCAATAGTCTTTTAATAGTGCAGCTTTAACTCTAATTTGTAGAGTAGTTATAGTCTATGTACGAATTGCACGTGTACATCTTTTGATAACTTTTAAGTTCCTCACTGGAGAACAATTTATGTTTTAGATTTACTAATGTATGTAAGAATTCTATATTATGATATGTAAATTATGTTCGTATTTAATAGTCGATGTTGATATTTGGTAAATTACTACCGTAATTGCATACAATTATTGTTCGATGTGTAGGTTCTTTAATCTTGTTTAGTAATGGAACATTGTAGTTTACAATAAACTATTTTGTCTAATTCAAGTTTGATTATATTTGAAGTTGCGCTTCACAAGTAACAACCTAAGATGGTTCACTTATCATGGTAAATTGTATGTATTTGGATTTTTCAATGTAGTATATGTACAAGATTTTCTAATGAAATGTATGTTTTAAATGAGTCTATTGTTCCATCATTGGTAAATGCTTAAAATTGCATTGAGTTGCAAGTTTGTAATTAAAAGTAATGCAAGAAGTAAATATTACTAAACTTCATGCATCATTAGAAAACATTAGCGTATCCAAATGTAAACTATTCATTCAGCTATTATATATATAGGGAGAATTGCTGAATACTAGAGTAATAGATTACAACAAATACATGGTATAAGTTCAACAAAAAATATGTAAGCTAACAACATCCAGATTGTATAGCAATTATACCCCAAAAGTAACTAAAATTGTTTAAATTAACAAACTAAAGATAAAAGTTTTGTTCCTCCAGATTGTACGTGAGTTCATAATATTGTCCAGGAATCAGGCCATTGATTGTTCGGTACTCTGGCAAACCGTAAGTAACTGCCAGATTTGGTTTCTTTTTCCATGTCTCCTGCTTCAACCGCCACTTAAATTCATCACCTTCATGATTAAAGCAATTCACATAACACCCACTCCTTAGTCCTGGAAGTCCAATAAACTCCTTTGGAAGACGCTAACGAAAGTGAAAATACATATTTAGCCAAAGGTTTAACCAAATTGTTATTCTATAATGATGAAGCATAAAACGTTGATATGTAAAAAGATAAGACAAGTAGTGTACCACCATTTATCAGTTGATGAATGTTAAACTTTAAAAAGATAAGTAGCGTACGTACCAACAATTTACCAGAAGGTATTTTGATAATTACAACACATTCAGGATGTAGATGTTGTTGAGGCATTGGTTCATCTTCTGAGGTATCACTTTCGGTATCACTGTCTGAACTGTCATCAATGTTAATGATTTCAGGAATGGATTGGGAAGTTAATCCTCTTTCCCAGTTAGTATAAACATCATCGTCCATCAGCTGAAAAGTTAATAAACAACCCTTTTCTACACCACAGTGGTCATAAATCATCAGCTCTTGATTTTCCGAATCAGTTGCATAAAAGACCATACAATCACCAGACGCCACTTAAAGGTCTCTAAGCAACTCAGACCATCCTTCCCACATGACAACATCATCTTCAACTGAGATTACCACCACCCTTTTCTTGTACCATCTTTGAAAGTGAATAATCATTTGTTGTTTGGGTCCAGAGTTTCCATAAGTAGTTGTTAACCATTCCTTTGGCAGTATCTACATCCAATAAAAAATAATGGTATTTTTGTTAAAGAAATATAAAACTAATTTGTTAAGATAATAATCATGTACACATTCTAAATGTGTGTAACATATGCAATAGCGAAAAATGACCATACCAATCCTTGTTGATTTGGATCGTTGACAAATTTCATGAATGAAGGGAAACGTCTGTGTGGAGCATTTAGATACATTGTTTCCTGAATTCAAGTCAATTCACTAAAAGATGTGAATGGATCAAAAAAATTCTTTTGAAACAGGTCAGGTGAGTTGTAACAACCCAACATTGATTTACCAAAAACACGACACAAAAAAAAAATTTATGTGACTGCCCATCTGGACGGCGTCCAGAAATCGGGACGGCGTCCAGCCTTTACAACTGGGACGGCATCCAAGGATTTGGGACGGCGTCCCAATGAACTAAAAAGTACTGATCAGTTTTTGTTTACACGCGAGCGAAAAACTCGCTCCCCGACACTTTTCAACGAAACCATTTTCACAATATGACATATTAAGTAAAACTAAGATATTGCCACCATAAAAACAAGTTTTACAACCCCGGGCTCACAATGACCCGTTTTACGAATAAAGTAGCAATTTTGACTCATTTATCTCTTTAGACGGATTAGAACTCTACAACCCAACCCGATACCAAGAGCATAATCCCGGGGACTACTAAAACCCCCATCCGCGTCCAATTATCCGAAAGCTACCCCATCAAGCCCAACCGCTCCTGCACGTCTAGTCTAACAACTAGCTAGCATCAATAACACAATACCTGTAAAAAGGTAAACAACGAGAGGGGTAAGCCGAGGCTTAGTGAATGCAATAATTATACACATACATATATAATATACCTACTTGCAAACACTTACTCACATACCGCATACATGCTAGCAACACAATTAGCTTATCATCACAATTACAAGCTATAACCTCCAATAATCAAGCTAGCATAACAAAAGCATATATAATATGAACAAATATAATATGCTTACGCTACAACACAAATAACCATGGTTAACCAATAGTACAAGGGAACGGTGCTCGCGAAAACGCCATCGGTGTTCATAACATCCGTTAGGGCACTTAACACCTCGCACCACTAACCCCTAGGGTGGCACCTTAACACCTCGGCACTTCACCCCGAGTGGCATCTTAACACCTCGATGCTTCACTCATTATTTTACGGAGTGGTGTCTTAACACCTCGACACTACACTCCTAGGTGGCATCTTAACACCTCGATGCTACACCCGAGTGGCATCTTAACACCTCGATGCTACACTCTTCACGTGAAACGTGGTGTCTTAACACCTCGACACTACACATTTCACGCTACAACAAATAGATACATTATATACCTACGCATATAATTATTCCACTCACCTTATCACGTCGGTGGTGATTTAGCACTTCCGTATGCTTCGAGCAAGGTACCTAATACATAAGTACACATTTAATACACAACTTGTGGAATTAACCACAATACTCACTCACACCCAAAACCGCCCATAAAATGGCCAAGACTCATCTTTAATTACTAAAACTAGTGATGTAAGTCTACTAACACCGATTAGCACAAACTTCGGGTATTTCATACCCATTTCACCCAATTAGGTCAACCTTAACTCATTTGACCCATTTCAACACTTATACATACCATTTTAGCCAAACATGACCCATTTACAATTCTTCCATCATTTACAAGTGTATTAATGACCAATCAACACAATTTAACACTAACAACTTCAATTCACATGGCCAAACCCTAGATCATAGCTATTAGGGTTTTCCTTATCTCAACATAACCCAAATTCACCCATTTTACCCCCAAATGTGTCTTACAAGTTCCAACACTCCTAAAATCACTAATACTAGTGATTATACCCCACTTACAAACCTTAAACATGCTTAAATCATTAACCAACCCAAAACCCGCAAAATATCAAAAATAGTGGGTTTCCATAAACCCTCTTCATCATCTAAAAGGGTTTTACAAATAACAAGCTCAAACCCTAAATGTACACAAGAATCTTAACAATGAAATTCAGAGTTGAGACTTACCAATACTACCAAAATGTAGCCGTGAACGAGGTGAACAACCTTAACTCTCGATCTTTGACCCGAAACGCTCATCTTCTTCACCAAACCAAGCTTTCTTACTCTAAATTAACCCTCTCTCTCTAAAATAAGATGAGAGTGTTTTGTGTGGGTGAGAATGAGCTCCAAATGGAGTTCTAGATCATTTTTGATGATCCCAAACCGACCCCAAGTGAAAAGACCCAAATACCCCTTTTAATTTGAGTAAAATAGAGCTGCTGGCCCGTCAGGCCTTCTGGACGGCGTCCAGAAAGCTTAGACGGCGTCCTAACCTTCATTGTTGGACGGCGTCCTAAAGTCTGGACGGAGTCCCAATGAACTGAGTCTGAAACTGAACTTGTTTTGGTCGTAACTTTCAAACCGTAACTCCGTTTTCGACGAATCAAATATCGTTGGAAACGTAATGAGATTTACTATCCAATGGTAAGGTTTTAGAACATCAACTCCAACTTTATTTGGGATCCAAATATACACTTACATGCCTCGTATTTTGAATGACGCTCGAAATAACGTGTAACTGAAAAACGGGTGTTACAACTCTCCCCCACTTAAATTGGATCACGTCCTCGTGATCCGCACCTATAATAGAAGTGAAGCAGTTCTCCCTCGAACATCTTCGCTTCCAAATGCGAAGTCACAAAAGTAGTACTTGCATCCGCGCTCTCGCTTCGTGCACTAATGCATCATAATACAACAATATTGGGTAATCAACCCACGAGTCGAAACAACCGTAACCGTTGCTCCTACGCTGAGTATCCAAACTCATACCATACACTTCGCAATCGTCCTAAGAGTAGAATAATTTGCCGACAAACATCGTCGTCACGCCTCACGATCTTACGAAACACAACCAAGCCCGACATCCATAACATCTTCTACAAATCCGAAGATCTAACCACACGCTAATAATCACTAGCGTGCACTACCGCAATAAAAGATATCTCATACACTCAACGTCCAGAATTTCCATTTAGGAAAATACGAAAATCACTACATATACCTTCAAGTTCTCTCGGCTACAACTCGCCACAAGCTACGTCCGTAACCATATCACTCAATCAGTCAATCCGCACACTACCAATCCGTCACTGGATTAATCCAGGACAACAATAATACACCACGAATTAGACGAAGAATCAACACATCGTCATAGGGTTTCTCCTCTGAACCATACAATACGGCTTCCTAGTACTAGCATAGAAGCTATTCGTATACCAAAATCCCGTCAACGGCGAATCATCATCACAAAATTTCCGCAATTCGCCACACGACTCACAAAAATATTCACCACGCCGGGTGAACTTTCCTACCTAGACCGTCCATTAAGGATGGTCTCAACATTTCAATGCAACTAACAGTCGCATCACTAGGGAGCACATTCTCGTAAACAAACAACATCTGCGTGTCTCGATGTGAGACAATCAGAATCGACACTCTCCGCCTCACATTCGTCCATAAAGTGGAATAATCCACTGACAATCTTCACGATTGCATTTCCCGACAGGGAAAATACGATATTCGCCACGATATCGAACTCGTTCTCATTCAATTATACTGTCCGGGTTTCATGACAACCCAAATTTTTCACTACGGGAGCACCCGCAACGACAACTTCATTCTCTCACTCCGGGATCTCAAACTTCACATTTGGTCTCATACCGCACATTGGTACTACACGACCACCTTACATAGGAAGTCTTACACTTCCTTCGATCCCATCATCACAATCTTCACGCATAACATTCTCGAGTTATAACTCACAATCTTAAAGCACGATCTCGAGTCGACATTAGCAACCCGTCACTCTTCCTCGTTAGGAGCTCCGAATACCCATTGAGGCTTAGCACGGTACGCTCCAACATTTCACTATACATAACACCACTGGAGTTTTCCTCAGGCGGCAGTAAAAACTCCCCCACTTAGGATTTATCTCCCTATTCTCACCGCTAAAATGATAACATCCCGCGGAATTGTAATTCCACGTCACACCTGACCATTCTCACCGTTGGTCATAAACATCAATTCACCGCAAATTCGCTTTAGGCTCTCAGAGCCGACATGCACAATCACTTGAGACGTCGTACACGCGATGACATCGCACATTCATACCACAATTCACAACTAACTACCTTAATTGTTTGAAAAGCAAACTCCACCAAAGTCCTACATATTCCTCTAAGCCTAGGCATATGTCACGCCGCTTACTTAGTCGTGATTCTCAGTCGAGATCACCCGACCTTCCACGCAATGAACTTTTCCAACAATTGCTCACTCTCATGGAGAAGAGTGACCAATTCCGACACCATAATTGCGTCCACCACAATGTCAACACTTCATCATATCCTTCGGACTAACCGACCATTAAGTCTGTCACCGGCTCACCGGTCATCTCTACCCGTCTATCACTTAAGAGAAACAAGATTCGCTCACCCGTCACTTCATAAGAAGTATTCGTCACAATGCTCTTAAACTTCGACTTTCGCAACCGTCGAATTACCATCACCCGTCGATCACTATTATAATCTCCGATCCTTCCAAGGGTATCTCACGGGCACCCTAAGCACAAAGTGATCACACCACTACCGGAGTTGAACATTACACTAGCAGGTATAAAAAGGCACCTGACGCAGTGTCATGCAGACTCCCACCACAATCAAATGAATTTTAGAAAATCGATCTTTAGGTTCCATACACCCGATGTCACCCATCTCTCTATAATAATGACCCGAAGTCATACCTACCCGACAACCTTACGGTTTATTGTCTTATCGAAAGTTCCTAGCGATCACACGCTACCCGCAGTTTCCACACGGCCAAACGATATAGCCTAATGAGGCCATTCATCTAACACAAGGAGATGCTCGGGGATACCAAGTCTTACACCCTTCTACATCTCGATAAAACCAGTACTACAAGGGATATTCCATTAGGAATGTTGCCCTACAATCTACAACACACTAATGCAATCAACATTACACGGGTCCCACTCCCATGAGTTTAACGACCCGAAGACTCCTCGATTCGCCAATTCCAAGGCGACTCACAACAAGAATCCTAACACGATTCTCTAACTACACACTCTACCGAGTGTAACTTAAAACTACAATCATTAGACTTGTCGCATTCCATTACAGAATTCAAGTCCTCGTCGCACACACGCAAACGTAAATCGATCTTCCTAGTTACGATGGGTAACTAAAACCAATAACAATCTCAATAATGCACCCACTACTTAGGGTGGCTAAGCACGCACCAAACTCGTGAGTTGGCTCACTCACTTAACTAACCGAATCCATCGTAACACTTCACGACTCGCAACGAACCCGATGCGACTACAAGCACATCACCCGAGACAACTATCACTTAGGAACCAATAAAGATTCCTCATTTATCCCGAATCTACCCCAACCGTGCCACGTTTCCTCCGTTCGGTACTCGTCATGTCATGCTTGATGTCAAGATACACTTTCGTAATAATGGTGATCGGTCACTATTACAAATGCGTACCTTACCATTTTCACATGGTCACGCAAAGTACTTTATCCGGACTGACGCAACATTCACACAAAATAACACGCGATATTTCCTAGTACCCGAATGACCAAAGTCCTTACCGCAAACTTGATCACTCAAACCGCCAAGTATTCGAATCTCTCCAATAGATTCGTCCCTAGGACACTGCACGAAATAGATACCTGTATATATATATACACCTATATACAATATAATAATAAATGTACACAAGTACACCGCAACAACAAGTCAACCTACAACCTAGGTGACAATCACTAAAACAACGTCCCCGTTCGCCTACTTACCTTAGGCACTAGCAATCTAAGGCGCTAATTTACACGCGAAATAAGGCCCCACATAATCCCACATTGGACAAGCACTAGTCCTAGTTAGTCACCTACTCTAAGGCACTAACAAATCTCAATCCGACCCGTACTCCTACAAGCCCCGCAAATAACGCACAATCGCCAATAAGTCTAAGACTAGGCACCTATCCCAAGGTCACCTAATTCCCTTAGACTATGCTCTGATACCACTTGTAACAACCCAACATTGATTTACCAAAAACACGACACAAAAAAAAAAAAATTTCTGTGACTGCCCATCTGGACGGCGTCCAGAAATCGGGACGGCGTCCAGCCTTTACAACTGGGACGGCGTCCAAGGATTTGGGACGGCGTCCCAATGAACTAAAAAGTACTGATCAGTTTTTGTTTACACGCGAACGAAAAACTCGCTCCCCGACACTTTTCAACGAAACCATTTTCACAATATGACATATTAAGTAAAACTAAGATATTGCCACCATAAAAACAAGTTTTACAACCCCTGGCTCACAATGACCCGTTTTACGAATAAAGTAGCAATTTCGACCCATTTATCTCTTTAGACGGATTAGAACTCTATAACCCAACCCGATACCAAGAGCATAATCCCGGGGACTACTAAAACCCCCATCCGCGTCCAATTATCCGAAAGCTACCCCATCAAGCCCAACCGCTCCTGCACGTCTAGTCTAACAACTAGCTAGCATCAATAACACAATACCTGTAAAAAGGTAAACAACGAGAGGGGTAAGACGAGGCTTAGTGAATGCAATAATTATACACATACATATATAATATACCTACTTGCAAACACTTACTCACATACTTCATACATGCTAGCAACACAATTAGCTTATCATCACAATTACAAGCTATAACCTCCAATAATCAAGCTAGCATAACAAAAGCATATATAATATGAACAAATATAATATGCTTACGCTACAACACAAATAACCATGGTTAACCAATAGTACAAGGGAACGGCGCTCGCGAAAACGCCATCGGTGTTCATAACATCCGTTAGGACACTTAACACCTCGCACCACTAACCCCTAGGGTGGCACCTTAACACCTCGGCACTTCACCCCGAGTGGCATCTTAACACCTCGATGCTTCACTCATTATTTTACGGAGTGGTGTCTTAACACCTCGACACTACACTCCTAGGTGGCATCTTAACACCTCGATGCTACACCCGAGTGGCATCTTAACACCTCGATGCTACACTCTTCACGTGAAACGTGGTGTCTTAACACCTCGACACTACACATTTCACACTACAACAAATAGATACATTATATACCTACGCATATAATTATTCCACTCACCTTATCACGTCGGTGGTGATTTAGCACTTCCGTATGCTTCGAGCAAGGTACCTAATACGTAAGTACACATTTAATACACAACTTGTGGAATTAACTACAATACTCACTCACACCCAAAACCGCCCATAAAATGGCCAAGACTCATCTTTAATTACTAAAACTAGTGATGTAAGTCTACTAACACCGATTAGTACAAACTTAGGGTGTTTCATACCCATTTCACCCAATTTGGTCAACCTTAACTCATTTGACCCATTTCAACACTTATACATACCATTTTAGCCAAACATGACCCATTTACAATTCTTCCATCATTTACAAGTGTATTAATGACCAATCAATACAATTTAACACTTACAACTTCAATTCACATGGCCAAACCCTAGATCATAGCTATTAGGGTTTTCCTTATCTCAACATAACCCAAATTCACCCATTTTACCCCCAAATGGGTCTTACAAGTTCCAACACTCCTAAAATCACTAATACTAGTGATTATACCCCACTTACAAACCTTAAACATGCTTAAATCATTAACCAACCCAAAACCCGCAAAATATCAAAATAGTGGGTTTCCATAAACCCTCTTCATCATCTAAAAGGGTTTTACAAATAACAAGCTCAAACCCTAAATGTACACAAGAATCTTAACAATGAAATTCGGAGTTGAGACTTACCAATACTACCAAAATGTAGCCGTGAACGAGGTGAACAACCTTAACTCTCGAAGTTTGACCCGAAACGCTCATCTTCTTCACCAAACCAAGCTTTCCTACTCTAAATTAACCCTCTCTCTCTAAAATAAGATGAGAGTGTTTTGTGTGGGTGAGAATGAGCTCCAAATGGAGTTCTAGATCATTTTTGATGATCCCAAACCGACCCCAAGTGAAAAGACCCAAATACCCCTTTTAATTTGAGTAAAATAGAGCTGCTGGCCCGTCAGGCCTTCTGGACGGCGTCCAAAAAGCTTGGACGGCGTCCTAACCTTCATTGTTGGACGGCGTCCTAAAGTCTGGACGGAGTCCCAATGAACTGAGTCTGAAACTGAACTTGTTTTGGTCGTAACTTTCAAACCGTAACTCCATTTTCGACGAATCAAATATCGTTGGAAACGTAATGAGATTTACTATCCAATGGTAAGGTTTTAGAATATCAACTCCAACTTTATTTGGGATCCAAATATACACTTACATGCCTCGTATTTCGAATGACGCTCGAAATAACGTGTAACTGAAAAACGGGTGTTACATGAGTAAATAGTCAACTCGTAGTTTCTTTTATCGATTCCAGTCAGTAGAAGGATATCACCTTCCTCAATATCAAGATCATTCATGATCTTCAGCCAGCCATCGCCTAGTATCATACGGCTACGATCATTCTTCAAAAATGTAACTTCAGATTTATATCCTTGCAGGGTGTGGATGAAAATAGAATGTCTTGGAACCATGGTATCATAATGGTCAACATACCATTCATGTGGCAAAGCTTGTGAAATGTCCCGTTCTTATTGATTAAAAACGTTCCATATTAATTGATTTCGTTGCGAGGTTTTGACCTCTATATGAGACGTTTTTCAAAGACTGCATTCATTTTTAAAACAAACCATAACCTTTATTTCATAAATAAAGGTTTAAAAAGCTTTACGTAGATTATCAAATAATGATAATCTAAAATATCCTGTTTACACACGACCATTACATAATGGTTTACAATACAAATATGTTACATTGAAATCAGTTTCTTGAATGCAGTTTTTACACAATATCATACAAACATGGACTCCAAATCTTGTCCTTATTTTAGTATGCAACAGCGGAAGCTCTTAGTATTCACCTGAGAATAAACATGCTTTAAACGTCTACAAAAATGTTGGTTAGTTATAGGTTTAACCTATATATATCAAATCGTAACAATAGACCACAAGATTTCATATTACAATACACATCCCATACATAAAGATAAAAATCATTCATATGGTGAACACCTGGTAACCGACATTAACAAGATGCATATATAAGAATATCCCCATCATTCCGGGACACCCTTCGGATATGATATAAATTTCGAAGTACTAAAGCATCTGGTACTTTGGATGGGGTTTGTTAGGTCCAATAGATCTATCTTTAGGATTCGCGTCAATTAGGGTGTCTGTTCCCTAATTCTTAGATTACCAGACTTAATAAAAAGGGGCATATTCAATTTCGATAATTCAACCATAGAATGTAGTTTCACGTACTTGTGTCTATTTTGTAAATCATTTATAAAACCTGCATGTATTCTCATCACAAAAATATTAGATTTTAAAAGTGGGACTATAACTCATTTTCACAGATTTTTACTTCGTCGGGAAGTAAGACTTGGCCACTGGTTGATTCACGAACCTATAACAATATATACATATATATCAAAGTATGTTCAAAATATATTTACAACACTTCTAATATATTTTGATGTTTTAAGTTTATTAAGTCAGTTGTCCTCGTTAGTAACCTACAACTAGTTGTTCACAGTTAGATGTACAGAAATAAATCGATAAATATTATCTTGAATCAATCCACGACCCAGTTTATACGTATCTCAGTATTGATCACAACTCAAACTATATATATTTTGGAATCAACCTCAACCCTGTATAGCTAACTCCAACATTCACATATAGAGTGTCTATGGTTGTTCCGAAATATATATAGATGTGTCAACATGATAGGTCAAAACATTGTATACGTGTCTATGGTATCTCAAGATTACATAATATACAATACAAGTTGATTAAGTTATGGTTGGAATAGATTTGTTATCAATTTTCACGTAGCTAAAATGAGAAAAATTATCCAATCTTGTTTTACCCATAACTTCTTCATTTTAAATCCGTTTTGAGTGAATCAAATTGCTATGGTTTCATATTGAACTCTATTTTATGAATCTAAACATAAAAAGTATAGGTTTATAGTCAGAAAAATAAGTTACAAGTCGTTTTTGTAAAGGTAGTCATTTCAGTCGAAATAACGACGTCTAGATGACTATTTTAGAAAACATACTTCCACTTTGAGTTTAACCATAATTTTTGGATATAGTTTCATGTTCATAATAAAAATCATTTTCCCAGAATAACAACTTTTAAATCAAAGTTTATCATAGTTTTTAATTAACTAACCCAAAACAGCCCGCGGTGTTACTACGACGGCGTAAATCCGATTTTACGGTATTTTTCGTGTTTTCAGGTTTTAAATCATTAAGTTAGCATATCATATAGATATAGAACATGTGTTTAGTTAATTTTAAAAGTCAAGTTAGAAGAATTAACTTTTATTTGCGAACAAGTTTAGAATTAACTAAACTATGTTCTAGTGATTACAAGTTTAAACCTTCGAATAAGATAGCTTTATATGTATGAATCGAATGATGTTATGAACATCATTACTACCTCAAGTTCCTTGGATAAACCTACTGGAAATTAGAAAAATAGATCTAGCTTCAAAGGATCCTTGGATGGCTTGAGAGTTCTTGAAGCAGAATCATGACACGAAAACAATTTCAAGTAAGATTTCCACTCGAAATAAGATTGTTATAGTTATAGAAATTGAATTAAAGTTTGAATATGATTATTAACTTGTATTAGAAAGATAACCTACTGTAAGTAACAAAGGTTTCTTGATCTTGGATGATTACTTGGAATGGATTTAGAAAACTTGGAAGTAAACTTGCAATCTTGGAAGTATTCTTGATTTTATGAAACTAGAACTTTTGGAATTTATGAAGAACACTTAGAACTTGAAGATAGAACTTGAGAGAGATCAATTATATGAAGAAAATTTAAGAATGAAAGTGTTTTTAGGTGTTTTTGGTCGTTGGTGTATGGATTAGATATAAAGGATATGTAATTTTGTTTTCATGTAAATAAGTCATGAATGATTACTCATATTTTTGTAATTTTATGAGATATTTCATGCTAGTTGCCAAATGATGGTTCCCACATGTGTTAGGTGACTCACATGGGCTGATAAGAGCTGATCATTGGAGTGTATATACCAATAGTACATACATCTAAAAGCTGTGTATTGTACGAGTACGAATACGGGTGCATACGAGTAGAATTGTTGATGAAATTGAACGAGGATGTAATTGTAAGCATTTTTGTTAAGTAGAAGTATTTTGATAAGTGTCTTGAAGTCTTTCAAAAGTGTATGAATACATATTAAAACACTACATGTATATACATTTTAACTGAGTCATTAAGTCATCGTTAGTCGTTACATGTAAATGTTGTTTTGAAACCTTTAGGTTAACGATCTTGTTGAATGTTGTTAACCCATTATTTATTATAACAAATGAGATGTTAAATTGTTATATTATCATGATATTATGATATATAATATATCTTAGTATGATATATATACAGTTAAATGTCATTACAACGATAATCGTTACATATATGTCTCGTTTCGAAATCATTAAGTTAGTAGTCTTATTTTTACATATGTATTTCATTGTTAATACACTTAATAATATATTTACTTATCATTTAACATAATTAACCAAGTGTATCAATATCTTAATATGATTCATATGTACCTAGTAAGACGTTGTTATAACGATAATCGTTATATATATCGTTTTCGAGTTTCTTAAATTAATAGTCTCATTTTTATGTACATAACTCATTGTTAAAATACCTAATGAGATACATACTTATAATAAAATCATGTTAACTATATATATAACTATATATATGTCATCGTATAGTTTTTACAAGTTTTAACGTTCGTGAATCACCGGTCAACTTGGGTGGTCAATTGTCTATATGAAACCTATTTCAATTAATCAAGTCTTAACAAGTTTGATTGCTTAACATGTTGGAAACACTTAATCATGTAAATAACAATTTCATTTAATATATATATATATATATATATATATAAACATGGAAAAGTTCGGGTCACTACAGTACCTACCCGTTAAATAAATTTCGTCCCGAAATTTTAAGCAGTTGGAGGTGTTGACGTATCTTCTGGAAATAAATGCGGGTATTTCTTCTTCATTTGATCTTCACGCTCCCAGGTGAACTCGGGTCCTCTACGAGCATTCCATCGAACCTTAACAATCGGTATCTTGTTTTGTTTAAGTCTCTTAACCTCACGATCCATTATTTCGACGGGTTCTTCAATGAATTGAAGTTTTTCATTGATTTGGATTTCGTTCAACGGAATAGTGAGATCTTCTTTAGCAAAACATTTCTTCAAATTTGAGACGTGGAAAGTGTTATGTATAGCCGCGAGTTGTTGAGGTAGCTCCAGTTGGTAAGCTACTGGTCCGACACGATCTATAATCTTGAATGGTCCAATGTACCTTGGATTTAGTTTCCCCTGTTTACCAAATCGAACAACGCCTTTCCAAGGTGAAACCTTAAGCATGACCATTTCTCCAATTTCAAACTCTATATCTTTTATTTTACTGTCCGCGTAGCTCTTTTGTCGACTCTGGGCGGTTTTCAATCTTTGTTGAATTTGGATGATTTTCTCGGTAGTTTCTTGTATTATCTCCGGACCCGTAATCTGTCTATCCCCCACCTCACTCCAACAAATCGGAGACCTGCACTTTCTACCATAAAGTGCTTCAAACGGCGCCATCTCAATGCTTGAATGGTAGCTGTTGTTGTAGGAAAATTCTGCTAACGGTAGATGTCGATCCCAACTGTTTCCGAAATCAATAACACAAGCTCGTAGCATGTCTTCAAGCGTTTGTATCGTCCTTTCACTCTGCCCATCAGTTTGTGGATGATAGGCAGTACTCATGTCTAGACGAGTTCCCAATGCTTGCTGTAATGTCTGCCAGAATCTTAAAATAAATCTGCCATCCCTATCAGAGATAATAGAAATTGGTATTCCATGTCTGGAGACGACTTCCTTCAAATACAGTCGTGCTAACTTCTCCATCTTGTCATCTTCTCTTATTGGCAGGAAGTGTGCTGACTTGGTGAGACGATCAACTATTACCCAAATAGTATCATAACCACTTGCAGTCCTTGGCAATTTAGTAATGAAATCCATGGTAATGTTTTCCCATTTCCATTCCGGAATTTCAGGTTGTTGTAGTAGACCTGATGGTTTCTGATGTTCAGCTTTAACCTTAGAACACGTCAAATATTCTCCTACATATTTAACAATATCGGCTTTCATACCTGGCCACCAAAAATGTTTCTTAAGATCCTTGTACATCTTCCCCGTTCCAGGATGTATTGAGTATCTGGTTTTATGAGCTTCTCTAAGTACCATTTCTCTCATATCTCCAAATTTTGGTACCCAAATTCTTTCAGCCCTATACCGGGTTCCTTCTTCCCAAATATTAAGATGCTTCTCCGATCCTTTGGGTATTTTATCCTTTAAATTTCCCTCTTTTAAAACTCCTTGTTGCGCCTCCTTTATTTGAGTAGTAAGGTTAGTGTGAATCATTATATTCATAGATTTTACTCGAATGGGTTCTCTGTCCTTTCTGCTCAAGGCGTCGGCTACCACATTTGCCTTCCCCGGGTGGTAATGAATCTCAAAGTCGTAATCATTCAACAATTCAATCCACCTACGCTGCCTCATATTCAGTTGTTTCTGATTAAATATGTGTTGAAGACTTTTGTGGTCGGTATATATAATACTTTTGACCCCATATAAATAGTGCCTCCAAGTCTTTAATACAAAAACAATAGCGCCTAATTACAAATCATGCGTCGTATAATTTTGCTCGTGAATCTTCAATTGTCTAGACGCATAAGCAATCACCTTCGTTCGTTGCATTAATACACAACCGAGACCTTGCTTTGATGCGTCACAATAAATCACAAAATCATCATTCCCTTCAGGCAATGACAATATAGGTGCCGTAGTTAGCTTTTTCTTCAATAATTGAAACTCCTCCTCTTGTTCATCCTTCCATTCAAATTTCTTCCCTTTATGCGTTAATGCAGTCAAGGGTTTTGCTATTTTAGAGAAATCTTGGATGAATCTTCTGTAGTAACCAGCCAATCCTAAAAATTGACGTATATGCTTCGGAGTTTTTGGGGTTTCCCACTTTTCAACGGTTTCAATCTTTGCCGGGCCCACCTGGATACCTTCTTTGTTCACTATGTGACCGAGGAATTGAACTTCTTCCAACCTAAATGCACACTTTGAAAACTTAGCGTACAGTTTTTCTTTCCTCAATACTTCTAGCACTTTTCTCAAATGTTCTTCGTGCTCTTGATCATTCTTTGAGTAAATAAGTATGTCATCGATGAAAAGAATGACAAACTTGTCAAGATATGGCCCACACACTCGGTTCCTAAGGTCCATGAACACAGCTGGTGCGTTAGTCAATCCAAACGGCATAACCATAAACTCGTAATGACCATAACGCGTACTAAAAGCAGTTTTTGGAATATCATCCTCCTTTACTCGCATTTGATGATATCCAGAACGTAAATCGATCTTCGAATAAACCGACGAGCCTTGTAGTTGATCAAAGAAGTCGTCAATTCTCGGCAGTGGATAACGGTTTTTGATGGTAAGTTTGTTCAACTCTCTGTAGTCAATACACAACCTAAATGTACCATCCTTCTTCTTGACAAACAAAACAGGAGCTCCCCATGGTGATGTGCTTGGTCGAATGAAACCACGTTCTAATAGTTCTTGCAGTTGGCTTTGCAGTTCTTTCATCTCGCTGGGTGCAAGTCTATAAGGAGCACGAGCTATTGGTGCAGCTCCTGGTACAAGATCTATTTGAAATTCAACAGATCGATGTGGAGGTAGTCCCGGTAATTCTTTCGAAAATACATCGGGAAATTCTTTTGCGACGGGAACATCATTGATGCTCTTTTCTTCAGTTTGTACTTTCTCGACGTGTGCTAGAACAGCATAGCAACCTTTTATTATTAGTTTTTGTGCCTTCAAATTACTAATAAGATGTAGCTTCATGTTGCCCTTTTCTCCGTACACCATTAAGGGTTCTCCTTCTTCTCGTACAATGCGAATTGCATTTTTATAACATACGATCTCTGCTTTCACCTTCTTCAGCCAGTCCATGCCAACTATTGCATCAAAACTCCATAACTCTACTGGTATCAAATCAATCTTAAATATTTCGCTACCCAGTTTAATTTCTTGATTCCGGCATATATTATCTGCTGAAATTAATTTACCGTTTGCTAATTCGAGTAAAAATTTATTATCCAACGACGTCAATGGACAACTTAATTTAGCACAAAAATCTCTACGCATATAGCTTCTATCCGCACCCGAATCAAATAAAACGTAAGCAGATTTATTATCAATAAGAAACGTACCCGTAACAAGCTCCGGGTCTTCCTGTGCCTCTGCCGCATTAATATTGAAAACTCTTCCGCGGCCTTGTCCATTCGTGTTCTCCTGGTTCGGGCAATTTCTAATAATGTGGCCCGATTTTCCACATTTATAACAAACTACATTGGCATAACTTGCTCTGACACTACTTGCTCCGCCATTACTCATTCTGACACCATTTGTTCCTTTCATTCTATTAACCCCTGGTCCGTAGACCTCAGACTTCGCCGCGCTATGACCATTTCTTTTACACTTGTTGTAAAATTTGGTGCAGAACCCCGAGTGATACTTTTCACACCTTTGGCATAGCTGCTTCTGATTGTTGTTGTTGTTGCGGTTGTTATTGTTGTTGGGATGATTGTTGTAGTTGTTGTTGTTGTTGTTGTTGTTGTTGTTGTTGTTGTTGTTGTTGTTGTTGTTGTTGTTGTTGTTGTTGTTGTTGTTGTTGTTGTTGTTGTTGTTATTGTTGGGCCGTTTGTTGTAGTTGCGATTGATGTTGCGATTGTTGGGATAAATGTTGCGATTATTATTGTAATTGCTGTTGTTGTTGTATTGGTGATTCTTATCACCGTTTTCCTCCCACTTTCTTTTGACTTGCTTCACATTGGCCTCTTCAGTCGTATGTTCTTTAATTCTTTCCTCAATCTGGTTCACTAGTTTGTGAGCCATTCTACATGCCTGTTGTATGGAGGCGGGCTCGTGTGAACTTATATCTTCTTGGATTCTTTCCGATAATCCTTTCACAAACGCGTCGATCTTCTCTTCCTCATCTTCGAACGCTCCCGGACACAATAGGCACAATTCTGTGAATCGTCTTTCGTACGTGGTAATATCAAATCCTTGGGTTCGTAACCCTCTAAGTTCTGTCTTGAGCTTATTGACCTCGGTTCTGGGACGGTACTTCTCGTTCATCAAGTGCTTGAATGCTGACCACGGTAGTGCGTACGCATCATCTTGTCCCACTTGCTCTAGATAGATATTCCACCATGTTAATGCAGAACCTGTGAAGGTATGCGTAGCGTACTTCACTTTGTCCTCTTCAGTACACTTACTTATGGCAAACACCGATTCGACCTTCTCGGTCCACCGTTTCAATTCGATCGGTCCTTCGGTTCCATCAAATTCCAAAGGTTTGCAGGCAGTGAATTCTTTGTAGGTGCATCCTACACGATTTCCTGTACTGCTAGATCCAAGGTTATTGTTGGTATGTAGCGCAGCCTGTACTGCGGCTATGTTTGAAGCTAGAAAAGTACGGAATTCCTCTTCATTCATATTCACGGTGTGTCGAGTAGTCGGTGCCATTTCCTTCAAAATAGTCAAATGGAACAAGTTAATCATACATAATATTAAGAGTAGTTAATAGTATTTCGTAGCATAATATGAACTCATTTATAAAAGCTTTTTCTTCATATTAGCATTTTATAAGTTTAAATTCGGGTAGTACCTACCAGTTAAGTTCATACTTAGTAGCTAATATACAATTCAACTACTACAATTCTATATGAAAAACTAATTATAATAATATTTCGCGTTCAAACTTTTATACAATATTTTACAAACTTACAATACCGCTTATTTTACATAAAGCATGAAATATAGCACACAATAACTTTGATACAAGATAGTTGTGAAGATAATTCTAGCTAGTACACAAGTCGTTCAGCAAAGGCAATAAAGACACGTAATTCATACGTCCAGAAACAAGTCATGCATTCTGGTTTTACTAGGACTACTTCCCATCCTTGGTCTTGTGGAACATAACCGTTATGGCCGTTGATAAGACATCGTGTTGTAACGACGTCAAAGGGACGAGGGTTACGTAATGACCAACAGTCTCGTAATAACCTAAAAACCTCATTTCTTACCCTAATTACCGAATCCGTCACTTGTGGGAACGTTTTGTTTAATAGTTGTAGCCCGATGTTCTTTTTCTCACTTTGGTGAGAAGCGAACATTACTAACCCATAAGCATAACATGCTTCTTTCTGTTGCATGTTAGCCGCTTTTTCTAAATCATGAAGTCCTATATTCGGATACATTGAGTCAAAATAATTTCTTAACCCGTTGCGTAAAATAGCATGTGGGTTCCCCGCAATATATGCGTCAAAGTAAACACATCGTAACTTATGGGTTTCCCAATGTGATATCCCCCATCTTTCAAACGAAAGTCTCTTATAAACCAAGACATTCTTGGAACGTTCTTCGAATGTCTTACAAACTGATTTCACCGTAAATAGTTGTGCCGAAGAATTCTGACCGACTCTAGACAAGATTTCATCAATCATGTCTCCGGGTAGGTCTCTTAAAATATTGGGTTGTCTATCCATTTTGTGTTTTTATACTGTAAAATAGACAAGAGTTAGATTCATAAAAGATACTTATTAATACAAGCAATTTTTACATATATCGTAAAGCATAAGCACACTATATTACATATATTACACCGCACAAATACAACTATCTTATTCCGACTCACTCGTTTCTTCTTTTTCGAACTTGGTTCTTTTTGCTAAGTTTTTAGGGATATATGATGTTCCCCTAATACGAGCCGTCGTTTTCTACATTGGTCTAGAAAAACTTGGTGGTTTAGAGGTTCCCGGGTTATTGTTACAACTTAAGAAATACGGGTGTTGACGATACATATAAAGTTCATCAGGGTTAGAATCAGATTTCTCTATTTTTATGCCCTTTTCCTTATTGTTCTCTTTTGCCTTTTTAAATTCAGTTGGGGTAATTTCTATAACATCATCGGAATTCTCGTCGGAATCCGATTCATCGGAGAATTGGTAATCCTCCCAATATTTTGCTTCCTTGGCGGAAACACCATTGACCATAATTAACCTTGGTCGGTTGGTTGAGGATTTTCTTTTACTTAACCATTTTATTATTTCCCCCACTGGTTCTTCTTCCGGTTCCGATTCTTCTTCCGGTTCCGACTCTTCTTCCGGTTCCTCTTCGGGAACTTGTGAATCAGTCCACGAATCATTCCAATTTACATTTGACTCTTCATTATTATTAGGTGAGTCAATGGGACTAGTTCTAGAGGTAGGCATCTATCACATAATATCAAACACGTTAAGAGATTAATATATCACATAATATTCACATGTTAAAAATATATAGTTTCCAACAAAATTTGTTAAGCAATTATTTTTAAAGAAAACACGGTCGAAGTCCAGACTCACTAATGCATCCTAACAAAATCGATAAGACACACTAATGCAAATTTTCTGGTTCTCTAAGACCAACGCTCGGATACCAACTGAAATGTCCCGTTCTTATTGATTAAAAACGTTCCATATTAATTGATTTCGTTGCGAGGTTTTGACCTCTATATGAGACGTTTTTCAAAGACTGCATTCATTTTTAAAACAAACCATAACCTTTATTTCATAAATAAAGGTTTAAAAAGCTTTACGTAGATTATCAAATAATGATAATCTTAAATATCCTGTTTACACACGACCATTACATAATGGTTTACAATACAAATATGTTACATCGAAATCAGTTTCTTGAATGCAGCTTTTACACAATATCATACAAACCTGGACTCCAAATCTTGTCCTTATTTTAGTATGCAACAGCGGAAGCTCTTAGTATTCACCTGAGAATAAACATGCTTTAAACGTCTACAAAAATGTTGGTGAGTTATAGGTTTAACCTATATATATCAAATCTTAACAATAGACCACAAGATTTTATATTACAATACACATCCCATACATAGAGATAAAAATCATTCATATGGTGAACACCTGGTAACCGACATTAACAAGATGCATATATAAGAATATCCCCATCATTCCGGGACACCCTTCGGATATGATATAAATTTCGAAGTACTAAAGCATCTGGTACTTTGGATGGGGTTTGTTAGGCCCAATAGATCTATCTTTAGGATTCGCGTCAATTAGGGTGTATGTTCCCTAATTCTTAGATTACCAGACTTAATAAAAAGGGGCATATTCAATTTCGATAATTCAACCATAGAATGTAGTTTCACGACTTGTGTCTATTTTGTAAATCATTTATAAAACCTGCATGTATTCTCATCACAAAAATATTAGATTTTAAAAGTGGGACTATAACTCACTTTCACAGATTTTTACTTCGTCGGGAAGTAAGACTTGGCCACTGGTTGATTCACGAACCTATAACAATATATACATATATATCAAAGTATGTTCAAAATATATTTACAACACTTTTAATATATTTTGATGTTTTAAGTTTATTAAGTCAGCTGTCCTCGTTAGTAACCTATAACTAGTTGTCCACAGTTAGATGTACAGAAATAAATCGATAAATATTATCTTGAATCAATCCACGACCCAGTATATACGTATCTCAGTATTGATCACAACTCAAACTATATATATTTTGGAATCAACCTCAACCCTGTATAGCTAACTCCAACATTCACATATAGAGTGTCTATGGTTGTTCCGAAATATATATAGATGTGTCGACATGATAGGTCAAAACATTGTATACGTGTCTATGGTATCTCAAGATTACATAATATACAATACAAGTTGATTAAGTTATGGTTGGAATAGATTTGTTACCAATTTTCACGTAGCTAAAATGAGAAAAATTATCCAATCTTGTTTTACCCATAACTTCTTCATTTTAAATCCGTTTTGAGTGAATCAAATTGCTATGGTTTCATATTGAACTCTATTTTATGAATCTAAACATAAAAAGTATAGTTTTATACTCAGAAAAATAAGTTACAAGTCATTTTTGTAAAGGTAGTCATTTCAGTCGAAAGAACGACGTCTAGATGACCATTTTAGAAAACATACTTCCACTTTGAGTTTAACCATAATTTTTGGATATAGTTTCATGTTCATAATTAAAATCATTTTCCCAGAATAACAACTTTTAAATCAAAGTTTATCATAGTTTTTAATTAACTAACCCAAAACAGCCCGCGGTGTTACTACGACGGCGTAAATCCGATTTTACGGTGTTTTTCGTGTTTCCAGGTTTTAAATCATTAAGTTAGCATATCATATAGATATAGAATATGTGTTTAGCTGATTTTAAAAGTCAAGTTAGAAGAATTAACTTTTATTTGCGAACAAGTTTAGAATTAACTAAACTATGTTCTAGTGATTACAAGTTTAAACCTTCGAATAAGATAGCTTTATATGTATGAATCGAATGATGTTATGAACATCATTACTACCTCAAGTTCCTTGGATAAACCTACTGTAAATGAGAAAAATAGATCTAGCTTCAAAGGATCCTTGGATGGCTTGAAAGTTCTTGAAGCAGAATCATGACACGAAAACAATTTCAAGTAAGATTTCCACTCGAAATAAGATTGTTATAGTTATAGAAATTGAATTAAAGTTTGAATATAATTATTACCTTGTATTAGAAAGATAAAATACTGTAAGTAATAAAGGTTTCTTGCTCTTGGATGATTACTTGGAATGGATTTAGAAAACTTGGAAGTAAACTTGCAATCTTGGAAGTATTCTTGATTTTATGAAACTGGAACTTTTGGAATTTATGAAGAACACTTAGAACTTGAAGATAGAACTTGAGAGAGATCAATTATATAAAGAAAATTGAAGAATGAAAGTGTTTGTAGGTGTTTTTGGTCGTTGGTGTATGGATTAGATATAAAGGATATGTAATTTTGTTTTCATGTAAATAAGTCATGAATGATTACTCATATTTTTGTAATTTTATGAGATATTTCATGCTAGTTGCCAAATGATGGTTCCCACATGTGTTAGGTGACTCACATGGGCTGCTAAGAGCTGATCATTGGAGTGTATATACCAATAGTACATACATCTAAAAGCTGTGTATTGTACGAGTACGAATACGGGTGCATACGAGTAGAATTGTTGATGAAATTGAACGAGGATGTAATTGTAAGCATTTTTGTTAAGTAGAAGTATTTTGATAAGTATCTTGAAGTCTTTCAAAAGTGTATGAATACATATTAAAACACTACATGTATATACATTTTAACTGAGTCGTTAAGTCATCGTTAGTCGTTACATGTAAATGTTGTTTTGAAACCTTTAGGTTAACGATCTTGTTGAATGTTGTTAACCCATTGTTTATTATAACAAATGAGATGTTAAATTGTTATATTATCATGATATTATGATATATAATATATCTTAGTATGATATATATACAGTTAAATGTCATTACAATGATAATCGTTACATATATGTCTCGTTTCGAAATCATTAAGTTAGTAGTCTTATTTTTACATATGTATTTCATTGTTAATACACTTAATAATATATTTACTTATCATTTAACATAATTAACCAAGTGTATCAATATCTTAATATGATTCATATGTACCTAGTAAGACGTTGTTATAATGATAATCGTTATATATATCGTTTTCGAGTTTCTTAAATTAATAGTCTCATTTTTATGTATATAACTCATTGTTAAAATACCTAATGAGATACATACTTATAATAAAATTATGTTAACTATATATATAACCATATATATATCATCGTATAGTTTTTACAAGTTTTAACATTCGTGAATCACCGGTCAACTTGGGTGGTCAATTGTCTATATGAAACCTATTTCAATTAATCAAGTCTTAACAAGTTTGATTGCTTAACATGTTGGAAACACTTAATCATGTAAATAACAATTTCATTTAATATATATATATATATATATATATATATATATATATATATATATATATATATATATATATATATATATATATATATATATATATATATATATATATATATATATAAACATGGAAAAGTTCGGGTCACTACAGCTTGTAACAAAACATAATAACCTGATATGTCTTACAATGGTTTTACTTTATAAAATATATAATTTTAAGGTTAAAACAGTAATGAAACAATACCAGTTCAAGCTTATCTGCTAATCGTATTATGTGGATGAACGATGGTGGACTATTGTAGGTAGCCATAAATGACAACGTCAGAGATTATTTCTGCTTCTGTAAAATCAACATATATGTACATATCAGTTATGTAGGTAACAATAATGATTATGGTCAAATTAACACAATTAGATTTAGGTATAATAGTCTGATATTTAGGGCATTTCGTCTTTAACACAAAATATATTAGACTCTTTCTGCAACATCTATTAACCACTTTTAAACCCTAATGTGTCCATTTTCTGAATAATCTAAGAAAAAATGTGCATGTATATAACCTAATTTTAGATTATTGTTTCCTAATCACACAACTCGATTCAAGTATAATAGTCTGATTTTATGGTCATTACGTCTATAACAAGAATATTCGAGTAGAGAACAATTAGATAACTAAAAAAATATCTGTACCTGTATTTTCAACGATCCTTCAGCCGTGAGGATGAACTCGATTTCTTTCGAGTTCCGTTAATCGCCGTTCTATGATGATGGAGGAGGGAGTTTCCGGTGGTTTGATAATGAAGTGGGATGGTTTAGGGTATACGAAGAAGTTGGATGGTTTTGTGATCGCGGTTTGTTCCCGGTATTAAAATTGAAAACTGTGCATATATATGTTATATATATATATATATATATATATATATATATATATATATATATATATATATATATATATATATATATATATATATATATATATATATATGTGTGTGTGTGTGTGTGTTTTAGAATTATTTGTATTATATAGATTGTTATTATTAATTTAAAAGGTAATAACATAAAGTAAATTTTTCATGGTAAAAAAAATAACAAAAAAAATTAACAAAAGACATAAAAAACATGTTGCATAAGTCATTAAAAAATATACTCATGTTTGTACAAAAAAAAAGGTAATCAATCATGTGTTTTAACAATTTTTATGTGTCTGCAATCTCGTCTCCTTTCTCATGATCTTCTCTAACATCGATTGTATTATTTCCAACAGCAACTTCATTCAAAGGTTAAACACCTACTGAAAATGGCGATAACTCATCAAATTGGTCATACTCATCCTCATCAACAACGTTCTTGACACCAACAATCCGTCATTTTCCATACTGAACCACATGCCATCTAGAATCCTTTGGGTCTTTGATATCGGCCAAAAAGTCACATTTTTACCCCCGATATTGAGCCCTAAAACCATAAAGTTCCAAACTATATCGCCAAAATAATTACTTTGTTGGTTAATTTGGTAGATTTAGTCATTAAAAAGGCTATGTTTCAAGAATCACTAAAAACGGATGAAAAACGAGGAAAAACGAGCAAAATCTGCTAAGACGATTAACTCGCGTTTAAATAAATTATTTTATAATTTTTGGAAAAATTTATTTACTTAATCTCCCATTGTAGGATATTCAATAACGATCGCGTAGGCGCAAGAATCGTCAAAAACGGAGCTAAAACGAAGATTCTAGAGCGAAAACGGTGAAAGACAAGTTATGATCCAACAAACGGCTTGCCTGGCTTGCAAACGGCCTGCCAAACGGCCTGCCAAGCGGCTTGCCTGGCTTGCAAATGGCCTGCCAAACGGCCTGCCAAACGGGCACCAAAAACGACTTGCCAAGCAAACGGTTTGCCAAATACGGCCTGCCAAACGGTCTGTCAGCCGTTTTTCTGCCATTTATTTACGAAAATGCCATCAGCTTTGCTTAGAAAAGGAGGGCTTCATTTCTCATTTCAACACACACCAATTCTTCAATTATCTCTCAAATATCTCTCTATAGTCGCTCTTTAGTGATCTATAGGAGATTAGTTCTCTCTCTACTTTCTCTCTCTAGATTTTAGAGAGAGAAATGTACAGAGATTAGGAAATGTAATTATTTCTCTATTGTCGCTCTCTAGTGATCAATAGGAGATTAGTATGTAGTTAGTAGTAGAAGCTATCAAGCATTGTAACGCTAAGGATATTATGAAGAAATACAAGTGTTATTCTGCCGACATTATTCGGTAACATCTATCCTTTCTTTTATTAATTTATTATAATATTCTTGTTTGATGTTGTGATTTATTAATTTTAGAAATGTTTTTTGCCATGATGTGTGAGTAATTACTTGATTGTTTGCCATAATTTAATAATGTTAGTTAGGGATGATTATCGTTTCGTACTCGCTTTCTGTCTATGATATTAAACCTCGTTATTATCGTCCTTCCACCAATAAACGTGATTAAAATCTTTTATAAAGTCGACATTATAAGGGTAATTAATTATCTGTGTTTATACGTTGGTCAAGGTATGAACCAATCGGAAATACTATAAAGTACATGGGAAATTAACGTAGGACCAGATCAAGACATTGGTCAAGAGTATAAGACTCGAGAAAATACTGTTGCAACAGTAGAGTATAGTGTTGATGTACTATAGGACCACTTGAGCATGGTCAAGGTTAGAAGCTATGGAACCACTCTAAGTCTAGTACATGGTGGATAACTAAGGAATTTATTGGATAGATTTAAGTAAGGGCTGGTTTAAATCATAAATGAGAATTTAACGCACTACAATACAAACTAAGTTTATAAATCTTTAAGGATGACTGAGAACTAGAAGAGGTTCTAATTTGTCTACAAATCCTTAGATTTTACCAAACCATTGACAGAAAGGAATTCGAAACACAACCATAACCATTCACTTGGGTGATACACTAAGGTGTTAAGAAAGGTTGGATACTCTATATACATGGATATGCTACTTTATTCGTGCGCCCAAGGTATGCACTGCATCCAAGATGGGCCGCTTATATTCTTAAACCGGATAAAGTGTCGAGAGTTGAGCATAGTCCATCCGATCAAAATCTTCAAAGCCTAGTTCCTCGTGACATGCTAATCGGGAAACCGCTTAGTAGGGAATCTAGTGTTCACACTGAGGTATATCTATCCAATGAGTGTCTCGCAATCATCCTGACATTACATTATCTTAAATCATGGTGAACTCTCTGTCCTTAGCTGTTGCATGCTAGCTAGCTTATTTTAATTATATTGCTTTAATATTTTAAATACAATTATAAATCAAATCAACCCAACTATTGCCTTTACACAATTTGATATTCCGGATAAAGTGGTTTCTAGAATAAACCGGTTGGACTTGGTTGTTGTATTTTCCGAACAGTTGCCAATTTATTGGGACCAAAAGGATCCTGCCTCTCCACACAAGGTGTACCTGGCCACTAGTCTTGGATACTAAATTGTGTACAAACCCATCTTAATTACTAAATTATCTAGATAAGCTCCATTTCAAATTCGACCGTTCAAGGAACGACCCTAGGTCATATTTGCCCTTGCTAACCCATAGGAAGGAATAATAGATTTAGGCCCAGCATATATATATATATATATATATATATATATATATATATATATATATATATATATATATATATATATATATATATATATATATATATATATATATATATATAATAAATAATCAACCTCTTCCGTTGATATCCTAGATTGACATTTTGCAACCTAACAACATCGCATAAATAAACCGTTCGATTCGGGCATATCAGTCTTCGATAAAGAATACTTGAGTAACTAGTTTTGCTAGAATGAATGGTTCTTCTTTATATCCATTGGTGGAAAGATTAACAGTTGTAAAACCATCCTCATCAACTTGAACACCACGATCATTATCAACCCACTTACACTTGAACAATGGTATAGTGTAGGAATTACCATAATGTAATTCCCATATTTCTTGAATGACACCATAATAAGATTTTTTAGCGATCCTTAATCTTTCTTCACGATTGACCATGGTGAATTCCGTCAACGAGGCTATCACCGTGACACTGCTGTTTTACGTTTTACTCTTCTTATCTTGAGCTTTAGTGTAAAAGGTATACCCATTTATGTCATATCCTTGATATTGGAACACATGTTTAGGGGCGAATCCCAAAGCTTCGATCGTTTTATCAATATTTGGAAGTGTCCTCCTAACTTTGTCTTTCAACCATTCTGAAAAAGTTTTTTTATGTTGTTTTGCCAACCACTTTGCACTCTTTTTACGGTTTTGTTGTCTCAACAACGACATGTGTTCTTGTATGAACGAATCAATAGATGTAGTGTGTTGTAAGACATTAAAATGTGCCTCTTGATAATCGGCAACATTTGAATAGCCCGTCTTGCGCCCAAGTGTCCCTTGACCTGATAGTCTTCCTTCATGACAACTTTGTGGAATCCCGACACTTGTAAACCTATCCATATAGTTTGTGCAGAATTCGATCACCTCTTTGGATGCATATTCTTCAACGATACTGCCTTCTGGTCGATTAAGGTTCCTTACATAATCTTTCAAGATACCCATATATCTTTCAAATGGATACATATACCATAAGAAAACTGGATCACATGCCTTTATTTCTCCTACAATATGAGATACCAAATGAACCATGACATCAAAGAAAGAAGGTGGAAAGTACATCTCGAGTTCGCAAAGAGTAAGTATGATATCTCTTTGATATTCATCCAGCACATCAGGATCAATCACCTTGAATGAATCATGTTAAAAAATAAGCATAGTTTTGTTATTGTGTGTCGAATACGGTTGGGTTGAATTCCACGAATTGCGATAGGAATCATCTGGGTCATTAGTACATGACAATCATGTGACTTCATACCAAGTAACTTCAAATCTTTCATCGAAACCAACTTCCTAATGTTAGCAGAGTATCCTGATGGAACCTTAATACCATGTAAACATTGACAAAATTTAGGTTTCTCGACCTTCGACATAGTATAACAGGCCGGAGGAAGAAACTTGGTTGACCTTCCATCAATATCTTTAGGTTGTAGCTTTGGTCTGATATTCATTAATTCCATGTCCCTTCTAACTTTAATTCCATCTTTTGTTTTTTCAGGAATGTTCAACAGTAACCCTATCAAACTTTCACAAAAATTTTTATCAATATGCATAACATCAAGACAATGTCGGACTCGTAAATGCTTCCAGTAGGGTAATTTCCAAAAAATAGACTTTTTCTTCCAAATACCTTTCAGAGGACCAAAACCTTTCTTTCCCAACACAACATTTATATTAGCAACTTTGGAGAGTGTAGTTTCTCCATCCAATGGTGGTGGTAGTTTTCTATCCTCTATAGTACCATCAAATAAATCCGACTTTTTATGATATGGGTGATTCTCAGCAAGCTCTCTTCGATGCCCCATAAATGCCAGTTTCTTACAATTTGTGAGCCATATCGAGTGAGTATTTTCCTCACAAATAGGACATGCCTTTTTCCCCTTCGTACTATATGCAGACAAATTACCATAAGCAGGAAAATCATTAATGGTGCAAAAAAGCATTGCCCGTAGTTGGAAGTATTCTTTCTTGTATGCATCATAAACGTGTATGCTAGTACTCCATAATTCCATCATTTCATCAACTAATGGTTGCAAATAAACATCAATGTCATTTCCAGGTTGCTTTGGGTCTTGAATCAAAAGAGACATCATTATGTATTTTCTTTTCATACATAGCTAAGGCGGTAAGTTATAAATGCATAGAAGAATAGGCCACGTGCTGTGACGGCTACTCAAATCTCCGAAAGGATTAATTCCATCTGAACTGAGTCCGAACCTTATATAACGTATCTCATCCCTAAATTCTTCAAAATCTTTATCAAAATTTTTCCATTGAAGTGAATCGGCCACATGTCGCATTTTTCCATCATTTTTACGATCTTCAGCTTGCCAACATAATAATTTGCATCTTTCTCATTTGCAAATAATCTCTTTAATCTTGGTATGATAGGCAAGTACCACAATAATTTAGCAGGAGGTCCATTTTCCGACACATCACTATCAACATTATCAGTTGGTTTTCCACGTTTATACCTAGATGTACCACATACCTTACATTGATGAAGGTCTTTGTCTTCATTCCTATATAACATACAATCATTTGGACAAGCATGTATTATCTATATTTCCAATCTCATTGGGCACATTAATTTCTTTGCTTGGTATGTTGAAACCGGCAACTCATTACCTTCTGGTAGCATTTTGTTCAACAACTCTAACAGGCTAGTGAAACTTGTGTCGCTCCAACCATTGTTTGATTTTAAGTTAACCAGTTGTATCACGGCGGAAAGTTTTGTAAAATTCATACAACCGGTATATAAAGGTTTTTCAGCGTCAACAAATAGTTGTTGTAATCTGTCATGATACTTATCAGCAACATTATCCTCCATATCCAAATCGTCAAACATGTCATCAAAATTAACATTATTGTCACTATTGTATGAATCTTCTTCATTATCGGTATCTTTATCCGAAACAAATGGGTTAAGGTCAGCTAATGACTCACCATGAAAAGACCAACATGTGTACCCTCTCATAAATCCGTGTGCAATTAGATGATTTTTGATATCTATTGAATCAGCATACCACCGTGCATTTTTGCATTTCTTACAAGGACAACTAATTGTGGTGTTTCCTTTTTCTAGTTGATCAGTCTCAGCAACTGTAATAAATTCATCAACACTATCCATAAACTCAGAGGTAGCGCGACCTATCTCGTACATCCAAGTATTCCGATCCATCTACAAGCAACATTGAAAAAGTTAATACACTATTAAAATAAAGAATGTAAAAAGTTGGAAAAGGGACTAGAACCCACGACCTCCTCTCTACCAAGCAACATCCTAACCATCTAAGCAATTGTGTTAACCTGACAACTTTACATTTATTTTCTAAAAAAACATCACGTATGGCCTACTGTTAAAAAAAACCCCAAATCAAAATCAATTGAGTTCTCGATCATAATCCCATTACCTCATTATCATTTCCGTGTTCTAAAAAAAACCGCGAACAAACCCAAATCCCTTGAATCTGTAAACCGTAATTGTTTGATACCCTATTCGATTTCTGTTCTATTTTAGATACGCTCTCTGCATGATTCTATTTTGCTACCATGGCTTACACGAAGCAACGTATTTCAAGAGAAAAAGAGTGTCTTTAAATGGTTAATTCCTAACAGTAATTATAATTAATAATAATTTTGTATATTTGATAATTTAAATTTATTACTTTTTTTGTTCAGAAAAAAACATGAATATTATTGTCGCGCAATTAGTCTTTGAAATGGGTTTGGTTATGAGTTCAGTCAATTTCCTTGTTATTGCATATTGTGAATGTGTGATATGTTTGCTGTGTTATTCATAACACAATAATAAGACTGCATGTATTTGAAATGATATTAAGGTGTATAAGCATGTGTTTGCTGTACTATGATCTTAATTTGTATATGCATGTGCTTAGATGTGTATCTTTTCTATTGTATTTGATGTGTATCTTTTCTATTGCATTTTGTGTTCAGATGCAACAAAAAAATAAAAAAAGAAGTGTAAACAAACTGAAAAAGAAGTCAGCTGTTGTTCAGTTGAAGATTGAATTTGACGAGTTTGGCCAAGCTATTGGAAAAAACCAAGCTATTTTTTCGAGTAACATTGGCGTTTTAACTAGGAGCACTTGTGATTTCCTTGTAAAGGATTGGAAGCATGTGTCTCCTGATCAGAAACAAACTTTATGGAGCAAAATAAAGGTATTAAAATCAAAGATTTTGTTTAATTACTTTTTATTTATATATGTTACAACATTCAACACTTACATACATTAGTTTGAGTTATACAAGAACTTCATAATATTGAAGACGATTTTGCACGAAAAACAACACTGCAAAAATGAAACACAGCGTTTACGAGATTCAAGCGCAAGTTAAGAACGTATATGGATGAAGGCAAGCTTCCTTTTGTGGAAGTAAAAGATTACGATTTCATAACTCCAGAAAAATGGAAAAAAATTTGTGAAATCGAAGATATGCCTGCTAGACGAGTAAGTGCTATTCATTTGATTTGTATCAGATTTGGAGGTACATTGTGATATTGTAACGCTTTGAAAAAGGAATTTAATCACATTAAAACTGTGTAGGAACTAAGAGAAAAAGGCAGGCAAAACGTTTTCAAAAAGTAAAAGAAAAGTATGCTCGAGTTGGTCGTTCAGGATATCGTGGGAAAAAAGCATAATGGGATACATAAGCAAATGATCCTCATAAATGTACACCATACCACAATATCAAAGATCCTACTGCGAGGTATTACGTGCTGGGCAGGATGAAGCCGGATGACAAAGGGAAGACGGCAGTATGCCCAGAAACATTTGCGCCGCTTATAGAGAAAATTGTAATATATTTATATTTGAATTTTTAGACTAACCAAATCATAATTTTTCTATAATTGATTACTTTTGTTTATTTTTCCAGGTTAGGACAGATAAAGAAGGCGGGGATTCCTTGTTAACTCATGTGGGGAAGGAACACGGTGGTCGAAAAGGGGATTAAGTAGCACAATAGGATACAACAATATCACAAAGAAACAGAAATCGGACGATAAAGGAATGAGGGTAACTGATTTAACTGATGTTATTTTTCTTACAATATTTAAATGCTTACTTACTACATTTTATATTTCATGTTTGCTAATGAGAAGTCTCAGGAAAACCAAAAGCATGATGATGAAGAGGATGTTGTTGATGAAGATAATGATGATGATGAAGAGAATGATGATGATGAAGAAGATGTAGATGATGAAGAGAAAGATGATGATGATGAAGAGGATGTTGATGAGAAGTCTGATGATGAAGATGATGTTGATGATGAAGTGGAAGGTGCTATTGAGAAGTCTCAGGAAAAGGAAAAGCGTGATGATGAACAGGATGAAGAGAATGATGATGATGATGAAGAAGATGTTGATGATGAAGAGAATGATGAAGATGAAAAGGATGTTGATGAGAGGGCTGATGCTGAAGATGAAGTCGAAGGTGCTGATGAATGGGAAGTTGATAATTTAGTGGAAGGTGCTGATGAAGGGGAAGGTGATAATGAAAAGGATGTTGATAATGAAGAGGATGTTGATGATGAAAAGGATGTTCAACATCAGAAATTCACCAAAAAATTAGTGAAACAATCGAATCACATAAAGGTAACTGATTTAACTAAATGTTGTTTTTTTCTAGACTTTAAAATTACTTACTACATTTAGTTATTCATGTTTGTTAATGAACAGGATGTTGAAAAATAAAAGCCTGATGAAAATTTAAATGTTCATGACAACATCAATGAAAAAGAAGATGCAGTGATTGAAGAAGATGCAGAGTTTGTTTCATATGATGATGTCCAAATGGTGATGAACCAAGACAAAGAAGAAAATGTGGATAAAGAAGAAGATTATGTGGTTCGAGAAATAAAAGATGGAGTGTTTAAAAAGGTTAATGAAGCAGAAAAAGATGCAGAGTTTTTTGACGATGTTGATGAAGAAATGTTGATGGATGTGACAACCCGGAAATTTACGACCAAATTTAAACTTGATCTTTATATGTTTTTGACATGATAAGCAAAGTTTGTAATGTTGAAATCTCAAAAACTTTGAACTGTGTTCATGTATTCATTTACCCATCGACTGCTCTTGACGATTCACGAACAATTATGTGTAAAACGACCCATATTTTTCCGTTAATATATATGAGATTAATATTTACACAATTAAATGTTTCCAACATGTTAAGCAATCAAACTTGTTAAGACTTGATTAATTGAAACGGAATTTATGTAAACATTTGACCACCCTTTTATTCTTACGATTCACGAACGTCATAACTTGTATTAATTATATATATATATGTGTGTGTGTGTGTATATATATATATATATATATATATATATATATATATATATAACTTGAAAATAGGATAATTAAATATCTCATTAAGCATATTAACAAAGTATTATATATATATTTTCATACTACTAATTTAAAGAGTTTTTGAACAATATATATGTTACTATTTAAACGACGTAATTAACTTATGTTAAAATGTATTTACATATAAAGTATTACGAGTGTAAATACATCCTTACAAGTATTAAATACACTTTATAATATACCAATACATATAAAGGATAGCTATACTCGTATTTTCGTTCAATTTCCTCAAGAATTCTACTCGCATTCATACGGTATTTTTACCCGTATTATACACAGCTTCTAGAAGTATTTACTATTGGTATATACCAATAGAAATATGCAATTATTTGTGTAATATGTAATCCATGACCTAATCAATTTAATATGTCATCCATGACTTAATACTTTTTAACTTATCTTAGATATTTTCACTAAAATCCAAATTTTCAAGCTTATAAATAAGCACCATTTCTAACTCATTTTACACATTCATTTTCCAAATTTTATTTCCAATTTTCACACACACTTGCAAGAACTCTCTCAAGTTTTGTTCTACTACTTCTTTCCAGAAACTTTACATTCTAAACTTGAGGTAAAAACTCTACTTCAACTCTTGTTCAATTCATATGTTTATAGCTATCTATATAAGAGTTTATAAACTAGAACATAGTTTAGTTGATTCTAAACTTGTTTGAAGAACTAATCTAATCTTTCTAACTTAACTCTAATAACACTTATTTATATGTATTATGATGTTATATTAAGTTAATATAAGAACTTATAACTTGTACATATGAAGAACACCTTGAAACTTAACAAATATCGTTTAATCTCCATTCGGTAAAAAGCGGGCTGTTTTGGGTTGGGAATTAAAAACCTATCTTAGACTTTGAGTTCGAGGCTAAGACTTTGGAAATATGTTAATATATGTAAATAAGACTTCCAGTATTTTTTCATGATTTTATACAAAGTGGAAGTATTTTATCAAAAATCATATATTGGGTGGGTGCCGGGATTCTTCCAAATCTGTCCACCGGCACAAAATGAGGGTAAAACTCTGAATATTAATACATGGGCTGAAATTTTTGAATTTTTTTTGAAAAATTAACTTTTTAAAGTATCCATAGCAATTTGATTCACTTTAAACGGAGTTGTAATGAATATTTGGCAAGCAAAACAAAATCTGCTAAAATTAACGTTGTATGGACGAAATTTATATTGTAAAAACTATATTAACCATATCCTTGCTAACTTTTCCTATATCCTATATATATTTGGACATGTTATCATTAGTATAACAAAATATTATAATCTTAGTTAATTCCGAGATTGTATACATATATATATATATATATATATATATATATATATATATATATATATATATATATATATATATATATGTATATATATATATATATGTATATATAGTGGTAGGATCAAGAGGGAAGTAACCAATCGGGGGGAAGTGGGGGGAAGCAAAAACTTATTTTTTTCATTTTTTGAAAAAACTTTGTTCACGAACATTATAGATGGGATGAAAATATGAACATTTAGTAGAGACACTTTGTGATAAATGTTTTTATTTTGGCGGAAAAACGCTCGAAGAAGTAATATATAACAATTATCGTGTTTTTCAAGCGTATGTTGAGGTTTTAGCTATTGGGGTTTAGATATTAGGGTTTATAGGGTTTAGATATTAGGGTTTAGAAATTTAGGGTTTAGGGTTTAAATTTAGGGTTTAGATTTAGGATTTAGATTGAGTTTTTAACACGAACGATTTAGAGTTTAGGGTTTAGGGTTTAAGGTTTAGGGTTTGGTGTTTTGGGTTTATGGAATAAACCCAATACACCAAACCCTAAACCCTAAACTCTAAATCGGGCTAAATTTTACTTCACAAAACATGAAAAAACGTTTATATTCTTCACGAACAATATTATCTTGAATGTTATTTTTGTCGATCGTTTTCCCGCCTAAATAATAACATTCATCACGAAGTGTCTCTTCTAAATGTTCATATTTTCGTGTGATCTTGATGCCGGAAAAAAAAAATCCAAAAAAACAAAAAAAAAAATTTTGCTTCCCCCCGCTTCCTCCCGATTGGTTAGTTCCCCCCATTGATCCTGCCCATATATATATATATATATATATATATATATATATATATATATATATAATAATCTTGGTACATTCTATGACAATAAGTATACAATACGTTTTGATAAATCCTAAGACAATAAGTATACAATACGTTTTGATAAATTCTAAGACAATACTTATACAATACGTATCTGGGTTGATGCAAAGACAATACGTATACAATACGTCATGGGGTAATTCTAAGATTATATATATACCGATTATTGGACTGTTGGACATTTCGGACTATTTTGGACTACTAACAAAGGACTACTAACATAAAAATGTTAAAAATTAATATATAAGTATTCTATGAACTTGTTTTATTTTATTCACATGTCGTATTATTATCTGAATCATTATTATTGTTATAGGTTCGTGAATCCAAGGACGTCGACCATATTTTTTATAAGCTGAAAACTTATTATTAATATACTTTTACTACCGTGAGTATATAGTCCCATTTTTAAACTCTAAATATATTTTGGGATGAGAATACATGCATTTTATATTTTACGCTATGGACACAAGTACTTAAAATATATTCTACGTTGAGTTGTACCACCTTGCATATCTTCCCTAATAGCTTGGTAACTAATATTTACATGTTGTAAGAACATGTAAGCGCGAATCCTATTGATCGATCTATTGGTTTTGACAACCCCAACCGGGCTAGTCGCTCTAGTATCGTAAACGGTTGCATAGTACTTCATTTTTACTACACTTGGTACAGTGTAGGGAGATTTCATAATAAAGGGAATATGCTACATTAATGGTTAAGTATGGTTACCGAAGTGCTCAACAACTTATAGAATACTTTTATACACTTGCGAGTGTACATATATTTATAACTATGAAATCTTGTAGTCTATATTTATATCGATGTTAAACCTATATATCTCACCAACCTTTGTGATGACTGTTTAAGAATGTTTATTCTCAGGTCCTTAAGAAAGTCATCCGCTGTTGCATAATCTGAGCAAGCTGTGCATGGAGTCTCATGCTTTTAATTAAATAAAGTGTTGCATTCAATAAAACCTTTGTCATGTATTATATTTGACTGTTATGTCAAGTGTGTAGTATTTGAAAACCGATGTATTATGGGGATTATTCCTTAAATAATTGCCCAATTATTTAAAACATGCATTATGTATAATAATGGTGTGCTTTTTATGAAACGAATGCAATATTTTCTAAAACGTATCAAATAGAGGTCAAATACCTCGCTATGGGACCAATGAATAACGTACTGCGTTTATAGTAATATGGAAGGGTCGTTTCAGTTGGTATCAGAGCGGTGGTCTTAGCGAACCAGGTCTTGCATTAGTGTGTCTAACTGATAGTTGTTAGGATGCATTAGTGAGTCTGGACTTCGGCCATGTCTACATGTCAAAAGTTTTGCTTATCATTTCTTGTCGAAAATTACCTTTTTATCATCTTAAGTCTTGACGTGTCTTACTACAATTATTGCATAGATAGTGTATAGACAAAATTCCTATCTTAGTATATCTACTAAATCATATCTTAGTGTATCTATTACTGTAAACTTTGCCTGATATATTCCGTAAATTCCTCCGTAATATACCATCCGATAGCCGGAAATCATTTCATATCGAAAAATCCTTTATTCAATCGTACGAAATGGAACTCGCCACTAGTTCAAGTCCCTCAGATTCCGATATGGAGTTTCACTCGAGCTCCGAAACTAGTGTGACTGGAATGGATCAACCAATTAGCTATCATCTATTCTGGATGAATTGGGGATGGGTTCGCAGTCTACTTAATCATTGGAGATAAGAAGAAGGTGATCCCTTCCATCTACCACATTTCCCTCTTGGTGAAGAACCTGAAGCACTTACCAGAGAACCTGTCCGAAACACCATTTTCTCTCTCATTTCCAGAGTATCTCGTCACAATTATATACTATCTCACATTCTAGATCTTATTCATCTGCTCGTCCGAACCGACAATCATCCCGGTGTAATAGAAGAAGTCAACGAACTTCGCACTCGGGTAGTGGCTTTGCAGAATATGGTGCAAAGATTACAAGCACCAGCAGCATCACCAGCATCAACAGTACCACCATCAGCAACATCAACAGTACCATTACCACCATCAACAACAACATCTGCATCCCACACCTCAACGTTACAATCTGTACCTCGAGCATCAACGTCATGCGCACCATAGATACCAAGGAGTATTAATAAAAATCAACGATGAAGTATTGATTCATAACTTCATTGGAGAAAAATTCTGCGGCGATTATGTAATCTCTAAAGTCTTAGAGATTATCTATTCTAACCTTAACCATAAATCAGATGAGTGGACTGAAATGATAGAAGGAATAGTAGAAACCCTGACAAGAATGGTGCATGGTTTACAAGCTAGACTTGTTATACAAGCACCACCGGTAGTACCACCAGCATCACCATCAGTATCAACAACACCGGCAAAACCTGTAGCACTACGAGCTCCGCCAATTCCATAATCATCAACATCATCACAAATCAACAACGTGTATATTGTATCAACGAGTTATGAAGTATTAACTCATTCCCCCTGAAGAAATTATATGTATATTTTATATATATATATAAATTTTGAGATCAAAATATATCTTTCCGTACTAAGCTATTATGTATGAATTAAAAAAGGGTAGATACTACTCGGTTAAATTCATATTACTAATATGCTATGATGTACACCATCGTTAACTATGACCTCTGTTTCAACTCCATGAATTCCGTTTCATAATAAACTAAGTGTATTATTGTAACATCCCAACCCGTATTAAACCGGCCCATAAATTTTTTTCCTTTTAATATACGTTAAATAATACTTTAGGTCCCATTACACATTTACTGATGCTTCGCGAGGTGTATACGAAATAGCTTATATTTTTGCAGGAAAATACTATTAAATACGATACAATTTTATACAAGATATTTATTTATTTATAGAATGGATATACTTAAACCTTGCTACAACACTTATAGGCAGTGTACCTAATCGTACAGTAGTGTAGTTTTTAGTAAGTCCGGTTCGTTCCACAGGGAATCTTTTTTAAACAAAGCTCAACGCTATATTAGTTTACTTTTAAAAATACAAATATATATATAAGTAATATTATTATTATAAAGGGGGGTTTTTACCGTTTAATGACCGGTTTGTCGATTTTAAAACTTTAGTCGCAGTTAAAACCAAATGTAAAATATTAAAAATAAATACAAGACTTAAATTAAAGCGTAAAGTAAATAATGATAATGAAATTGCGAATAATAAAAGTGTGATAAAATAAACTTGCGATAATTAAAAAGTACGATAATTAAAAGTACAATTAAATAATAACAATAAATAAAAATGCGATAATTAGAAGTGCAATTAAATATAAAATAAAGGAAATTATATATGAAATAAAAGAATTATGCTTATTTAAACTTCCGTAATCATGATGTTTGACGTGTTGATTTTTGTAGTGACCCGAACTTTTCCATGTTTATATATATTAATTGAGATTGATATTTACATGATTAAATGTTTCCAACATGTTAAGCAATCAAACTTGTTAAGACTTGATTAATTGAAATATGTTTCATATAGACAATTGACCACCCAAGTTGACCGGTGATTCACGAACGTTAAAACTTGTAAAAACTATATGATGACATATATATGGATATATATATATATATAGTTAACATGATACTATGATAAGAAAACATATCATAAAGTATATTAACAATGAACTACATATGTAAAAACAAGACTACTAACTTAATGATTTTTAAACGAGACATATATGTAACGATTATCGTTGTAAAGACATTTAATGTATATATATCATATTAAGAGATATACATACATGATAATATCATGATAATATAATAATTTAAAATCTCATTTGATATTATAAACATTGGGTTAACAACATTTAACAAGATCGTTAACCTAAAGGTTTCAAAACAACACTTACATGTAACGACTAACGATGACTTAACGACTCAGTTAAAATGTATATACATGTAGTGTTTTAATATGTATTTATACACTTTTGAAAGACTTCAATACACTTATCAAAATACTTCTACTTAACAAAAATGCTTACAATTACATCCTCGTTCAGTTTCATCAACAATTCTACTCGTATGCACCCGTATTCGTACTCGTACAATACACAGCTTTTAGATGTATGTACTATTGGTATATACACTCCAATGATCAGCTCTTAGAAGCCCATGTGAGTCACCTAACACATGTGGGAACCATCATTTGGCAACTAGCATGAAATATCTCATAAAATTACAAAAATATGAGTAATCATTCATGACTTATTTACATGAAAACAAAATTACATATCCTTTATATCTAATCCATACACCAACGACCAAAAACACCTACAAACACTTTCATTCTTCAATTTTCTTCATCTAATTGATCTCTCTCAAGTTCTATCTTCAAGTTCTAAGTGTTCTTCATAAATTCCAAAAGTTCTAGTTTCATAAAATCAAGAATACTTTCAAGTTTGCTAGCTCACTTCCAATCTTGTAAGGTGATCATCCAACCTCAAGAAATCTTTGTTTCTTAAAGTAGGTTATCATTCTAATACAAGGTAATAATCATATTCAAACTTTGGTTCAATTTCTATAACTATAACAATCTTATTTCAAGTGATGATCTTACTTGAACTTGTTTTCGTGTCATGATTCTGCTTCAAGAACTTCGAGCCATCCAAGGATCCATTGAAGCTAGATCCATTTTTCTCTTTTCCAGTAGGTTTATCCAAGGAAATTAAGGTAGTAATGATGTTCATAACATCATTCGATTCATACATATAAAGCTATCTTATTCGAAGGTTTAAACTTGTAATCACTAGAACATAGTTTAGTTAATTCTAAACTTGTTCGCAAACAAAAGTTAATCCTTCTAACTTGACTTTTAAAATCAACTAAACACATGTTCTATATCTATATGATATGCTAACTTAATGATTTAAAACCTGAAAACACGAAAAACATCGTAAAACCGGATTTACGCCGTCGTAGTAACACCGCGGGCTGTTTTGGGTTAGTTAATTAAAAACTATGATAAACTTTGATTTAAAAGTTGTTATTCTGAGAAAATTATTTTTATTATGAACATGAAACTATATCCAAAAATTATGGTTAAACTCAAAGTGGAAGTATGTTTTCTAAAATGGTCATCTAGACGTCGTTCTTTCGATTGAAATGACTACCTTTACAAAAACGACTTGTAACTTATTTTTCCGACTATAAACCTATACTTTTCTGTTTAGATACATAAAATAGAGTTTAATATGAAACCATAGCAATTTGATTCACTCAAAACGGATTTAAAATGAAGAAGTTATGGGTAAAACAAGATTGGATAATTTTTCTCATTTTAGCTACGTGAAAATTGGTAACAAATCTATTCCAACCATAACTTAATCAACTTGTATTGTATATTATGTAATCTTGAGATACCATAGACACGTATACAATGTTTCGACCTATCATGTCGACACATCTATATATATTTCGGAACAACCATAGACACTCTATATGTGAATGTTGGAGTTAGCTATACAGGGTTGAGGTTGATTCCAAAATATATATAGTTTGAGTTGTGATCAATACTGAGATACGTATACACTGGGTCGTGGATTGATTCAAGATAATATTTATCGATTTATTTCTGTACATCTAACTGTGGACAACTAGTTGTAGGTTACTAACGAGGACAGCTGACTTAATAAACTTAAAACATCAAAATATATTAAAAGTGTTGTAAATATATTTTGAACATACTTTGATATATATGTATATATTGTTATAGGTTCGTGAATCAACCAGTGGCCAAGTCTTACTTCCCGACGAAGTAAAAATCTGTGAAAGTGAGTTATAGTCCCACTTTTAAAATCTAATATTTTTGGGATGAGAATACATGCAGGTTTTATAAATGATTTACAAAATAGACACAAGTACGTGAAACTACATTCTATGGTTGAATTATCGAAATCGAGTATGCCCCTTTTTATTTAGTCTGGTAATCTAAGAATTAGGGAACAGACACCCTAATTGACGCGAATCCTAAAGATAGATCTATTGGGCCTAACAAACCCCATCCAAAGTACCGGATGCTTTAGTACTTCGAAATTTATATCATATCCGAAGGGTGTCCCGGAATGATGGGGATATTCTTATATATGCATCTTGTTATTGTCGGTTACCAGGTGTTCACCATATGAATGATTTTTATCTCTATGTATGGGATGTGTATTGAAATATGAAATCTTGTGGTCTATTGTTACGATTTGATATATATATAGGTTAAACCTATAACTCACCAACCTTTTTGTTGACGTTTAAAGCATGTTTATTCTCAGGTGAATATTAAGAGCTTCCGCTGTTGCATACTAAAATAAGGACAAGATTTGGAGTCCATGTTTGTATGATATTGTGTAAAAACTGCATTCAAGAAACTGATTTCGATGTAACATATTTGTATTGTAAACCATTATGTAATGGTCGTGTGTAAACAGGATATTTTAGATTATCATTATTTGATAATCTATGTAAAGCTTTTTAAACCTTTATTTATGAAATAAAGGTTATGGTTTGTTTTAAAAATGAATGCAGTCTTTGAAAAACGTCTCATATAGAGGTCAAAACCTCGCAACGAAATCAATTAATATGGAACGTTTTTAATCAATAAGAACGGGACATTTCAGTTGGTATCCGAGCGTTGGCCTTAGAGAACCATAAAATTTGCATTAGTGTGTCTTATCGAGTTTGTTAGGATGCATTAGTGAGTCTGGACTTCGACCGTGTTTTCTTTAAAAATGATTGCTTAACATTTTTGTTGGAAACTATATATTTTTAACATATGAATATTATGTGATATATTAATCTCTTAACGTGTTTGATATTATGTGATAGATGTCTACCTCTAGAACAAGTCCCATTGACTCACCTAATAATAATGAAGAGTCAAATGTAAATTGGAATGATTTGTGGACTGATTCACAAGTTCCCGAAGAGGAACCGGAAGAAGAGTCGGAACCGGAAGAAGAATCGGAATCGGATAAAGAAATAGAACCGGTGGGGGAAATAATAAAACGGTTAAGTAAAAGAAAATCCTCAACCAACCGACCAAAGTTAATTATGGTCAATGGTGTTTCCGCCAAGGAAGCAAAATATTGGGAGGATTACCAATTCTCTGATGAATCGGATTCCGACGAGAATTCCGATAATGTTATAGAAATTACCCCAACTGAATTTAAAAAGGCAAAAGAAAATAATAAGGGAAAGGGCATAAAAATAGAGAAATCTAATTCCAACCCCGATGAACTTTATATGTATCGTCAACGCCCGAAGTCCTTAAGTTGTAACAATGACCCGGGAACCTCTAAACCACCAGGTTTTTCTAAACCAATGTGGACAACGACGGCTCGTATTAGGGGAACATCATATATCTATAGAAACTTGGCAAAACGAACCAAAACCGAAGAAGAAGAAACGAGCGAGTCGGAATAAGATAGTTGTATTCGTGTGGTGTAATATATGTAATATAGTGTTCTTATGCTTTATGATATATGTAAAAATTGCTTGTATTAATAAGTATTTTTTTATGAATCTAACTCTTGTCTATTTTACAGTTTAAAAACACAAAATGGATAGACAACCCAATATTTTAAGAGACCTACCCGGAGACATGATTGATGAAATCTTGTCTAGAGTCGGCCAGAATTCTTCGGCACAACTATTTAAGGCGAGATCAGTTTGTAAGACATTCGAAGAACGTTCCAAGAATGTCTTGGTTTATAAGAGACTTTCGTTTGAAAGATGGGGGATATCACATTGGGAAACCCATAAGTTACGATGTGTTTACTTTGACGCATATATTGCGGGGAACCCAAATGCTATTTTACGCAACGGGTTAAGAAATTATTTTGACTCAATATATTCGAATATTGGACTTCGTGATTTAGAAAAAGCGGCTAACATGCAACATAAAGAAGCATGTTATGCTTACGGATTAGTAATGTTCGTTTCTCACCAAAGTGAGAACAAGAACATCGGGCTACAACTATTAAACAAAACGTTTCCACAAGTGACGGAGTCGGTAATTGGGGTAAGAAATGAGGTTTTTAGATTATTACGGGACTGTTGGACATTACGTAACCCTCGTCCCTTTGACGACGTTACAACACGCTGTCTTATCAACGGCCATAACGGTTATGTTGCACAAGACCAAGGATGGGAAGTAGTCCTAGTAAAACCAGAATGCATGACTTGTTTCTGGACGTATGAATTACGTGTCTTTATTGTCTTTGCTGAACGACTTGTGTACTAGCTAGAATTGTCTTCACAACTATCTTGTATCAAAGTTATTGTGTGCTATATTTCATGCTTTATGTAAAATAAGCGGTATTGTAAGTTTGTAAAATATTGTATAAAAGTTTGAACGCGAAATATTATTATAATCAGTTTTTCATATAGAATTGTAGTAGTTGAATTGTATATTAGCTACTAAGTATGAACTTAACGGGTAGGTACTACCCGAATTTAAACTTATAAAACGCTAATATGAAGAAAAAGCTTTTATAAATGAGTTCATATTTTGCTACGAAATACTATTAACTACTCTTAATATTCTGTATGATTAACTTGTTCCATTTAACTATTTTGAAGGAAATGGCACCGACTACTCGACACACCGTGAATATGAATGAAGAGGAATTCCGTACTTTTCTAGCTTCAAACATAGCCGCAGTACAGGCTGCGCTACATACCAACAATAACCTTGGATCTGGCAGTACAGGAAATCGTGTAGGATGCACCTACAAAGAATTCACTGCCTGCAAACCTTTGGAATTTGATGGAACCGAAGGACCGATCGGATTGAAACGGTGGACCGAGAAGGTTGAATCGGTGTTTGCCATAAGTAAGTGTACTGAAGAGGACAAAGTGAAGTACGCTACGCATACCTTCACAGGTTCTGCGTTAACATGGTGGAATACCTATCTAGAGCAAGTGGGACAAGATGATGCGTACGCACTACCGTGGTCAGCATTCAAGCACTTGATGAACGAGAAGTACCGTCCCAGAACCGAGGTCAATAAGCTCAAGACAGAACTTAGAGGGTTACGAACCCAAGGATTTGATATTACCACGTACGAAAGACGATTCACAGAATTGTGCCTATTGTGTCCGGGAGCATTCGAAGATGAGGAAGAGAAGATCGACGCGTTTGTGAAAGGATTACCGGAAAGAATCCAAGAAGATATAAGTTCACACGAGCCCGCCTCCATACAACAGGCATGTAGAATGGCTCACAAACTAGTGAACCAGATTGAAGAAAGAATTAAAGAACAGACTGCTGAAGAGGCCAATGTGAAGCAAGTCAAAAGAAAGTGGGAGGAAAACGGTGATAAGAATCACCAATACAACAACAACAGCAATTACAACAATAATCGCAACAATTATCCCAACAATCGCAACATCAATCGCAACTACAACAAACGGCCCAACAACAACAACAACAACAACAACTACAACAATCATCCCAACAACAATAATAACCGCAACAACAACAACAATCAGAAGCAGCTATGCCAAAGGTGTGAAAAGAATCACTCGGGGTTCTGCACCAAATTTTGCAACAAGTGTAAAAGAAATGGTCATAGCGCGACGAAGTGTGAGGTCTACGGACCAGGGGTTAATAGAACGAAAGGAACAAATGGTGTCGGAACGAGTAATGGCGGAGCAAGTAGTGTTGGATCAAGTTATGCCAATGTAGTTTGTTATAAATGTGGAAAACCAGGCCACATTATTAGAAATTGCCCGAACCAGGAGAACACGAATGGACAAGGCCGTGGAAGAGTTTTCAATATTAATGCGGTAGAGGCACAGGAAGACCCGGAGCTTGTTACGGGTACGTTTCTTATTGACAATAAATCTGCTTACGTTTTATTTGATTCGGGTGCGGATAGAAGCTATATGAGTAGAGATTTTTGTGCTAAATTAAGTTGTCCATTGACGCCTTTGGATAGTAAATTTTTACTCGAATTAGCAAATGGTAAATTAATTTCAGCAGATAATATATGTCGGAATCGAGAAATTAAACTGGTTAGCGAAACATTTAAGATTGATTTGATACCAGTAGAGTTAGGGAGTTTTGATGTGATAATCGGTATGGACTGGTTGAAAGAAGTGAAAGCGGAGATCGTTTGTTACAAAAATGCAATTCGCATTATACGAGAAAAAGGAAAACCCTTAATGGTGTACGGAGAAAAGGGCAACACGAAGCTACATCTTATTAGTAATTTGAAGGCACAAAAACTAATAAGAAAAGGTTGCTATGCTGTTCTAGCACACGTCGAGAAAGTACAAACTGAAGAAAAGAGCATCAATGATGTTCCCATTGCAAAAGAATTTCCCGATGTATTTCCGAAAGAATTACCGGGATTACCCCCACATCGATCCGTTGAATTTCAAATAGATCTTGTACCAGGAGCTGCACCAATAGCTCGTGCTCCTTACAGACTCGCACCCAGCGAGATGAAAGAACTGCAAAGCCAATTACAAGAACTTTTAGAGCGTGGTTTCATTCGACCAAGCACATCACCGTGGGGAGCTCCTGTTTTGTTTGTCAAGAAGAAAGATGGTACATTCAGGTTGTGTATCGACTACTGAGAGTTGAACAAACTTACCATCAAGAACCGCTACCCACTACCGAGAATTGACGACTTATTTGATCAACTACAAGGCTCGTCTGTTTATTCAAAGATTGACTTACGTTCCGGGTATCATCAAATGCGGGTGAAAGAAGATGATATTCCAAAGACTGCTTTCAGAACACGTTACGGTCATTACGAGTTTATGGTCATGCCGTTTGGTTTAACTAATGCTCCAGCTGTGTTCATGGACCTTATGAACCGAGTGTGTGGACCATACCTTGACAAGTTTGTCATTGTTTTCATTGATGACATACTTATTTACTCAAAGAATGACCAAGAACACGGTGAACATTTGAGAAAGGTGTTAGAAGTATTGAGGAAGGAAGAATTGTACGCTAAGTTTTCAAAGTGTGCATTTTGGTTGGAAGAAGTTCAATTCCTCGGTCACATAGTGAACAAAGAAGGTATTAAGGTGGATCCGGCAAAGATAGAAACTGTTGAAAAGTGGGAAACCCCGAAAACTCCGAAACACATACGCCAGTTTTTAGGACTAGCTGGTTACTACAGAAGGTTCATCCAAGACTTTTCCAGAATAGCAAAACCCTTGACTGCATTAACGCATAAAGGGAAGAAATTTGAATGGAATGATGAACAAGAGAAAGCGTTTCAGTTATTGAAGAAAAAGCTAACTACGGCACCTATATTGTCATTGCCTGAAGGGAATGATGATTTTGTGATTTATTGTGACGCATCAAAGCAAGGTCTCGGTTGTGTATTAATGCAACGAACGAAGGTGATTGCTTATGCGTCTAGACAATTGAAGATTCACGAACAAAATTATACGACGCATGATTTGGAATTAGGCGCGGTTGTTTTTGCATTAAAGACTTGGAGGCACTACTTATATGGGGTCAAAAGTATTATATATACTGACCACAAAAGTCTTCAACACATATTTAATCAGAAACAACTGAATATGAGGCAGCGTAGGTGGATTGAATTATTGAATGATTACGACTTTGAGATTCGTTACCACCCGGGGAAGGCAAATGTGGTAGCCGATGCCTTGAGCAGGAAGGACAGAGAACCCATTCGAGTAAAATCTATGAATATAATAATTCATAATAACATTACTACTCAAATAAAGGAGGCGCAACAAGGAGTTTTAAAAGAGGGAAATTTAAAGGATGAAATACCCAAAGGATCGGAGAAGCATCTTAATATTCGGGAAGACGGAACCCGGTATAGGGCTGAAAGGATTTGGGTACCAAAATTTGGAGATATGAGAGAAATGGTACTTAGAGAAGCTTATAAAACCAGATACTCAATACATCCTGGAACGGGGAAGATGTACAAGGATCTCAAGAAACATTTTTGGTGGCCGGGTATGAAAGCCGATGTTGCTAAATACGTAGGAGAATGTTTGACGTGTTCTAAGGTCAAAGCTGAGCATCAGAAACCATCAGGTCTACTTCAACAACCTGAAATCCCGGAATGGAAATGGGAAAACATTACCATGGATTTCATCACTAAATTGCCAAGGACTGCAAGTGGTTTTGATACTATTTGGGTAATAGTTGATCGTCTCACCAAATCAGCACACTTCCTGCCAATAAGAGAAGATGACAAGATGGAGAAGTTAGCACGACTGTATTTGAAGGAAGTCGTCTCCAGACATGGAATACCAATCTCTATTATCTCTGATAGGGATGGCAGATTTATTTCAAGATTCTGGCAGACATTACAGCAAGCATTAGGAACTCGTCTAGACATGAGTACTGCCTATCATCCACAAACTGATGGGCAGAGCGAAAGGACGATACAAACGCTTGAAGACATGCTACGACCATGTGTTATTGATTTCGGAAACAGTTGGGATCGACATCTACCATTAGCAGAATTTTCCTACAACAACAGCTACCATTCAAGCATTGAGATGGCGCCGTTTGAAGCACTTTATGGTAGAAAGTGCAGGTCTCCGATTTGTTGGAGTGAAGTGGGGGATAGACAGATTACGGGTCCGGAGATTATACAAGAAACTACAGAGAAGATCATCCAAATTCAACAACGGTTGAAAACCGCCCAAAGTCGACAAAAGAGCTACGCTGACATTAAAAGAAAAGATATAGAATTTGAAATTGGAGAGATGGTCATGCTTAAAGTTGCACCTTGGAAAGGCGTTGTTCGATTTGGTAAACGAGGGAAATTAAATCCAAGGTATATTGGACCATTCAAGATTACTGATCGTATCGGACCAGTAGCTTACCGACTTGAGTTACCTCAACAACTCGCGGCTGTACATAACACTTTCCACGTCTCGAATTTGAAGAAATGTTTTGCTAAAGAAGATCTCACTATTCCGTTAGATGAAATCCAACTCAACGAAAAACTCCAATTCATCGAAGAACCCGTCGAAATAATGGATCGTGAGGTTAAAAGACTTAAGCAAAACAAGATACCAATTGTTAAGGTTCGATGGAATGCTCGTAGAGGACCCGAGTTCACCTGGGAGCGTGAAGATCAGATGAAGAAGAAATACCCGCATCTATTTCCAGAAGATTCGTCAACACCTTCAACAGCTTAAAATTTCGGGACGAAATTTATTTAACGGGTAGGTACTGTAGTGACCCGAACTTTTCCATGTTTATATATATTAATTGAGATTGATATTTACATGATTAAATGTTTCCAACATGTTAAGCAATCAAACTTGTTAAGACTTGATTAATTGAAATATGTTTCATATAGACAATTGACCACCCAAGTTGACCGGTGATTCACGAACGTTAAAACTTGTAAAAACTATATGATGACATATATATAGATATATATATATATATATATAGTTAACATGATACTATGATAAGAAAACATATCATAAAGTATATTAACAATGAACTACATATGTAAAAACAAGACTACTAACTTAATGATTTTTAAACGAGACATATATGTAACGATTATCGTTGTAAAGACATTTAATGTATATATATCATATTAAGAGATATACATACATGATAATATCATGATAATATAATAATTTAAAATCTCATTTGATATTATAAACATTGGGTTAACAACATTTAACAAGATCGTTAACCTAAAGGTTTCAAAACAACACTTACATGTAACGACTAACGATGACTTAACGACTCAGTTAAAATGTATATACATGTAGTGTTTTAATATGTATTTATACACTTTTGAAAGACTTCAATACACTTATCAAAATACTTCTACTTAACAAAAATGCTTACAATTACATCCTCGTTCAATTTCATCAACAATTCTACTCGTATGCACCCGTATTCGTACTCGTACAATACACAGCTTTTAGATGTATGTACTATTGGTATATACACTCCAATTATCAGCTCTTAGAAGCCCATGTGAGTCACCTAACACATGTGGGAACCATCATTTGGCAACTAGCATGAAATATCTCATAAAATTACAAAAATATGAGTAATCATTCATGATTTATTTACATGAAAACAAAATTACATATCCTTTATATCTCTCTCAAGTTCTATCTTCAAGTTCTAAGTGTTCTTCATAAATTCCAAAAGTTCTAGTTTCATAAAATCAAGAATACTTTCAAGTTTGCTAGCTCACTTCCAATCTTGTAAGGTGATCATCCAACCTCAAGAAATCTTTGTTTCTTAAAGTAGGTTATCATTCTAATACAAGGTAATAATCATATTCAAACTTTGGTTCAATTTCTATAACTATAACAATCTTATTTCAAGTGATGATCTTACTTGAACTTGTTTTCGTGTCATGATTCTGCTTCAAGAACTTCGAGCCATCCAAGGATCCATTGAAGCTAGATCCATTTTTCTATTTTCCAGTAGGTTTATCCAAGGAAATTAAGGTAGTAATGATGTTCATAACATCATTCGATTCATACATATAAAGCTATCTTATTCGAAGGTTTAAACTTGTAATCACTAGAACATAGTTTAGTTAATTCTAAACTTGTTCGCAAACAAAAGTTAATCCTTCTAACTTGACTTTTAAAATCAACTAAACACATGTTCTATATCTATATGATATGCTAACTTAATGATTTAAAACCTGAAAACACGAAAAATATCGTAAAACCGGATTTACGCCGTCGTAGTAACACCGCGGGCTGTTTTGGGTTAGTTAATTAAAAACTATGATAAACTTTGATTTAAAAGTTGTTATTCTGAGAAAATTATTTTTATTATGAACATGAAACTATATCCAAAAATTATGGTTAAACTCAAAGTGGAAGTATGTTTTCTAAAATGGTCATCTAGACGTCGTTCTTTCGACTGAAATGACTACCTTTACAAAAACGACTTGTAACTTATTTTTCCGACTATAAACCTATACTTTTCTGTTTAGATTCATAAAATAGAGTTTAATATGAAACCATAGCAATTTGATTCACTCAAAACGGATTTAAAATGAAGAAGTTATGGGTAAAACAAGATTGGATAATTTTTCTCATTTTAGCTACGTGAAAATTGGTAACAAATCTATTCCAACCATAACTTAATCAACTTGTATTGTATATTATGTAATCTTGAGATACCATAGACACGTATACAATGTTTCGACCTATCATGTCGACACATCTATATATATTTCGGAACAACCATAGACACTCTATATGTGAATGTTGGAGTTAGCTATACAGGGTTGAGGTTGATTCCAAAATATATATAGTTTGAGTTGTGATCAATACTGAGATACGTATACACTGGGTCGTGGATTGATTCAAGATAATATTTATCGATTTATTTCTGTACATCTAACTGTGGACAACTAGTTGTAGGTTACTAACGAGGACAGCTGACTTAATAAACTTAAAACATCAAAATATATTAAAAGTGTTGTAAATATATTTTGAACATAATTTGATATATATGTATATATTGTTATAGGTTCGTGAATCAACCAGTGGCCAAGTCTTACTTCCCGACGAAGTAAAAATCTGTGAAAGTGAGTTATAGTCCCACTTTTAAAATCTAATATTTTTGGGATGAGAATACATGCAGGTTTTATAAATGATTTACAAAATAGACACAAGTACGTGAAACTACATTCTATGGTTGAATTATCGAAATCGAGTATGCCCCTTTTTATTAAGTCTGGTAATCTAAGAATTAGGGAACAGACACCCTAATTGACGCGAATCCTAAAGATAGATCTATTGGGCCTAACAAACCCCATCCAAAGTACCGGATGCTTTAGTACTTCAAAATTTATATCATATCCGAAGGGTGTCCCGGAATGATGGGGATATTCTTATATATGCATCTTGTTATTGTCGGTTACCAGGTGTTCACCATATGAATGATTTTTATCTCTATGTATGGGATGTGTATTGAAATATGAAATCTTGTGGTCTATTGTTACGATTTGATATATATATAGGTTAAACCTATAACTCACCAACCTTTTTGTTGACGTTTAAAGCATGTTTATTCTCAGGTGAATATTAAGAGCTTCCGCTGTTGCATACTAAAATAAGGACAAGATTTGGAGTCCATGTTTGTATGATATTGTGTAAAAACTGCATTCAAGAAACTGATTTCGATGTAACATATTTGTATTGTAAACCATTATGTAATGGTCGTGTGTAAACAGGATATTTTAGATTATCATTATTTGATAATCTACGTAAAGCTTTTTAAACCTTTATTTATGAAATAAAGGTTATGGTTTGTTTTAAAAATGAATGCAGTCTTTGAAAAACGTCTCATATAGAGGTCAAAACCTCGCAACGAAATCAATTAATATGGAACGTTTTTAATCAATAAGAACGGGACATTTCAATTTTAGTTTTATGCCCATGGGTTAATTGTCCTTTGTCCTGGATTATTTAATATGTCCATACGGATTTGTCCATAATAGTCCATCAGTCATAAATATAAAGAGCGAAAGCCTTCGTCAAATTATTCTTATTCCCGAAGTCAAATATTTCAACTAATTGGGGATTCGAATTGTAACAAGGTTTTAATACTTTGTTTAATGAATACACCAGGTTATCGACTGCGTGTAAACCAAGGTTTTACTACTTTGTTAACAATTACACCAATTACCCTTGAATGTAATTCACCCCTGTTTCAACAAGTCTATTAACTATTAATCCAGTTCCGTATCCGGTAAAATGAATAATTATTGGTATTTATAGATATCCCGCCCACCGTACCCAGTCAAGCGTATGTGGTTATATATAAATACGTCAAATTATAAGTTTGTATATTAAATTAACAAGGTATTGTTTAGTTAATATAAAACCCATTAATAGCCCATAGTCTAATTTCCACAAGTGTCGTTCTTTTGTCCAAACCCCAATTATGGTACAAAGCCCAATTACCCAATTTTAGTAATTAGCCCAACATCATGATTACTTCGGATTAAATAAGCATAATAATAACTTAGCTACGAGACATTAATGTAAAAAGGTTGAACATAACTTACAATGATTAAAAATAGCGTAGCGTTACACGGACAGAATTTCGACTTACACCCTTACAATATTCGCTAACATACCCTTATTATTAGAATTATAATTAAAATTAAAATTAAAATTAAAATATAAATATAAATATATACGATATAGATAGAGAGATGGATGGATTTTTGGTGTTTTTTGCGATCAGAATTCGTTTGCTTTTATAGGGATTTTCGACTTTTGGGGCTCCGCGACTCGCGGCATTTTTGCCTTCAAACTCCGCGAGTCGCGGAGTTTGAAATTACAGCTCAGTCCCTTTTGGAGTCTTTCTTGCCGACGGTTTATAATATATATATAATATATATATAATTAATATAATTATCTATATATTATATTATATTTATATACATAGTTAACTTGTAATTTTTAGTCCGTTGCGTCGAGCGTTGAGAGTTGACTCTGGTCCCGGTTCCGGATTTTCGAACGTCCTTGGGTACAATTTTATATTTTGTACTTTGCGTTTTGAATCTTGTACTCTTGTAATTTCGAGACGTTTCTTATCAATAATTGGAACTTCTTTGATTGTCTTTTGTACTTTTGAGCTTTTTGGTCATTTGCGTCTTCAATTCGTCGAATCTGTCTTTTGTCTTCACCTTTTATTATTTAAACGAATATCACTTTTAAATAGAACAATTGCAACTAAAAGCTTGTCTTTCTTGAGGAATAATGCTATGAAATATATGTTCGTTTTTAGCATTATCAAATATTCCCACACTTAAGCGTTGCTTGTCCTCAAGCAATATCGTCTTGAAATACTAGAATCACTTCTTTATTCTTCACACTTTGTACATCAGTGATTTTCTATACGGCGGTATAAACAATGGTAGTAACGATATGGTTTACAGTCCCACATGACTATAAAAATTTAGATCCATTAAGGAAATTGGATCTTTATGAAAACATTTGATCTTTTGAAAATTAAATCTAGTTTTTTTACCCTAGATAAGTTTTCCGGAATAACCCTTCACCGGTGTTGCAAAATATTTTTGTGGGTTTGGTGGGTTTCAGATTTGAAAATTTTAGCTCAAAACTTATGGTTTTGTGTCACCCACTTGCTAACCTTGTATTTGGAAAGCAACACGTCCAGTTCACTTGTCCCGTATATTACCTTTCGGTAAACTACCGTCCGGTTGTAAAGGAAAGCGTTGAACAAGCAACTGTTAAGGCAATGTCCCCTGACATGCTTTTAATTATGGTCTATAACGTGTCGGACGCAATTACTATCCTTGGTAGGAGCAATAGTAAAGCTCACCCTTATAATTTTTCGGTATGGCACAAGGTCCTGTCTTTGACCACTATGCAACCACCGTTCTTACGGTTGATACCCGATTTGGTTCAAGTGACCTAATGAATTCCAGGTGAATTCCTAGGATTTTACGTTCAATGGTAATGAATGCATTGAAAATAGGGTTTTCAGAAAATAAATCGGTTTGTAATTTTTGATCAAAATATTTTCTCGTTCAAGCTCGAGTTTAGATATCATTGAATTCCATGAGTTTGTAATTCTCAATCTTTAAGGTCAATCTCAAGGATTGAGTAATATCGGGCTTAAAAGCTGATTTTTGATCTTTTAAGGAGATTATCCTTTCTGGGGATCTGATTCATTAGTCTTATCAAGCTAATTTGCATGGTGCCCCCCCCCATTGTACGAGATAAATCCTTCTCATGGTTAGGATAAATCTGACCACTTGGCGACCCTGTTTAATGCAGAGGTCCGTGGATTTCCTGCTGATTTTAGTGATGACTTTTCTAGATTTTTCGTCAACCTACAGCTGGTCTGGACGACAACTTCATGACCTAAATCAAGAAGCGCGTTTCTTTTTCGGAAGACTTTACTTCCTTTTAATGATGGAATTGATTCATCGTGTAGATCCATCTTTCTTTTCTTTCATTGGGTAAAATAGTTAGGTTTAGTCCAAAGCAAAAGTATTTTCAGTTATTTGTTACAGATATATGTGACATATGTTTAAGATAACTTGGTAAATTTTCCCACACTTGGCTTTTATTTTCCTTTTTATCGTCCTCTATTCCATTTTAAATAAATTTTAACATTTTGGTTTGTTTCTCAATTTATGTCCTTTTTGAGGTAACAATAATTTCGGTGTTAAAACCTAGTTTTATCGTTCATAAATATGTATAAACATGATTTTGAATTCATTTAATTGAAAATTTTGAAAAATTTTACTAGATTTGGGTAGTCAGTATATAAGACTAGGGCTGTTCTTTATTATCAGAGAGCACTAGATTCAAATACAACTACTGCTTTACTAGTATTTTTAATGGTAACCAAGTGTATAAAGTAAAAATTTTAAAATCCGAAAGAATTTAACCCATTCCCACACTTAAGATCTTGAAATGCCCTCATTTGCAAGAAATCAGTAACAATTTAAATTATTGAGGGTGATTTGTGTGAAAATGATTAAATTTTACCAAAGTTTCCAAATATATTGGCGTTTGTTTGTTGAATGATAAATGGTGCACATCATTTGTTCATTCTGTCTTGTTGTTATTTCACATATATTTTGCATCTTGTCGTCAAAATTAGTTGCTTTTGCTGAACTTAATGCCAGTCTTTGAAAATGCGTTGTTTTACCCTGTTGTGTACATAAGATAAACTGCAAACATATATACATATTTTTGAAGTTTGGTATATTACCCCACATTCAAAAATTATTAAAATCTAAGACAATTATAAAAATGATTACAATATTAACAAAAGTATTAAACGTATCAATCATTACAAATTACAAAATAAAAAAAACTAAGTATACTAGGGATGATACTGGTACCAATAGGGGTTCCAGGCATAACCATAGGTGCTATAGAATGCTTCGGCAGGGTTATACGTAGGATAAGGTGGTTGCATCTCTATACACCAGGGAGGGAAGATGGGTTTCGGTGTAGGAATATAGTTTCTACCTATATGTTGGCAATGAGCTATGATTTGGTTCTGATGAACTTGCCAATCTTCAAATGCTCTCTGTCTAGCATTTTCGTACTCCTGAGAAGCTATAAACCTTTGCATTTCTTGCATCTCATTCCCCCTCCTACATTACCTTGCTGTTGGTTTCTCTCAACCTGTGGATGTCTACCATGGTATGGTACTGCGGCGTTATTTCACCTCTTCAAAACTTTCGCACCATGGTATACATTTAAACCTATAGTATCGCGGGGTTCTGGTTCTTCCACTAATAATCCCCCCCGACTTATATCCACACCGAGATATTCAGCAATCAAAGTAATAAAAATACCACATCCTATTATGCTATGCGGTCTCATCCCCCGAACCATAGCTGATAAATAATAACCCACACAATACGGTATACTTACAGTGCTTTGTGGGTCTCGAATACACATATGGTAAAACAAATCCTGTTCATTTACTTTTTCCTTGTTCTTACCCCTTTGTGTAATCAAATTAGCTAAAAACCTATGAATTACTCTTAATTCAGCTCTATCTATGTCCAAATAAGAGTAATTTCCCCCTTTGAAACGGTGATGGCTTGTCATTTGACTCCACACACCGTGTGTATCAAAATTTTCATCTATCTTTCTACCGTTTAGTATCAACCCTCTACAATCGGCATATGCTAACTCCTCAGGCGTATATATACGTAAAGCCTGATCCATGTCTAGTAAAGACATGTGGCGCATCGAACCGCCTAACAAAAATCTAATAAAAGATCGATCGGTTAAACTAGCTACCCGATCATTCAACTCTATACTACATAACAATTCTTCACACCATACTTTATATACAGGTCTACGCATGGTGAATAAACATACCCAGTCATTAAAAGTAGAATTACCATACCTCTGTACAAGTAATTCCCTAATTGGCCCGGCCAATTCTACAGCTTCTAAGGGTCCCCATTCTATAACCCTCGGTACCTCAACAACCTTAGAATGAAGAGTATGCAAACCCCTTTGATATTTTGGATAATCTATCCAAAGTCTGTCAAATCTCAGGTTCGGGTGCAACTCTTCCAAGTGCATATCAGAAAAGGTTATGACTGGATGAGGTATATCCTGCTTGTAGTAGTTATCCACCTCCTGTTTTTCCGCATTCTCAGCAGGAGCATTGCGAGCTTGGGATGAAGATTCACCCCTTTCAGTCTGCAAAACACATCAAACACAATTTTTGTGCATCCAAATATGCATTAGTGTCAGCAAAATCATCAATCAAAATAATTACAATGACATGATCAATTTATATCAAACTTAAACTTATTTTCATATTTTCATCAAATCTACACTTTTTCAAATAAGCATATACGAAAATGTTCGCCAAGTTCATAAGCATTCAACTCAAATAACATGTCAAAATAATCATTACTAGCAATTAAACAAGTTTCAAATGGCATTATCTTTCAAAAATCAAGTTAATGAATTTTAGACTTGAAAAAGTCCACTCTAATTCTCAAAATCATGTTTAGGCTCAAAGTTTGGATCATTTAACTACCTATACATGTTACATTACTTAATTTAACAACAATTCATGACAAAAATCGGCCATAACCTGTTTATATCAAAAAGCCCCAAATTTGCTCAAGAACACAAACCCTAGATTACTCAAAATTTGAAGTTTAAGGCTTCTAATCATGTTAAATAGCATCAATCTTGGTTATACAAGCATAATACATAAACAATTTAAGCATAATTACACTAAAAAGCATCAAAATCAAATTGGGGAAAAAATTGCTCAAGAACACCAAATTTCGGATTAAATGGTGTTTAGGTGTAGAAATTTACCGTTTTTCTTGAGTAATTCCTTGATAGCATCCTTCTCAACATGATTTTAGTAAAAAATTTGGTGATTAACGGTTAAAAATTGTGATTTTGGGGTGTATTTTTCGGGTTTTTGCGGTAGTATGTTCGCAGTTTTTTTTCTGTGGGTTTTGTGTAGAATGTGCTGTTTCAGCTCTTATTTTTTTTCTGTAATCCGACCCCTCCGCGACTCGCGGCATTTAAGCCTTCAAACTCCGCGAGTCGCGGAGTTTGCTATTTTTTTTTTTTTTTTATAATCATTAACTTATAAAACAATTAAGTACTTAATTTTAAAATTTTGTTTCCCTTGTTATTTAGGACGAGGTCGTTTCGGATCGATGTCCTAGTCCGTCCTTCGACAAAATTTTAAAATTTGTCTTTTTGTAGCGATTGTTTTAAAAGCTAAGATTTTTGGGTTTTTTTTTTCAATATTTTTGGTATACTTTAATTCAATAAGATTAAAAATAATGATAATAAAAGTTCTCGTCCCTCCCTCGGGTAAAGCAATTTCGGTTCAAAGACCTAGTCTTCAACTTACGAAGAATTTTAAAAATCATATTTTTAACTTAATGAGATAAAGTAAATTTTTGTTTTTAAATTCACACAACTTAAATATAAAATTCAAAATTAATATTAAAAATTCACACCAAACTTAAAATTTGAAATGCATAAAATTAAAATTTCATATTTTAAAAATTAAAAATTCACACCAAACTTAATTTAAAAAATTCATATTATAAATTCACACCAAACTTATATTAATTTTTCAAATATTTACAATTTTAAAAATATTGTTTTTACAAAGTTTACAATATTAATTTAAGATTTAAATATTAATTTTAAAAACATGGTAAAAATAAAATTAAAAATCTTTTTGTCTTTTTATCCCACTTTAATCAATCAAATATTATCAAAAATATGCGCCCCTCTTTTCGGTAAAGTAATTTCGGTTCCAAGACCTAATTTAACTCATGACGAATTTTTGAAATATTTTGGGTTGATTGTTTAAAGATATTTATACCTTAAGAATAAACGTTAAATTTCGAAGTGATGTAATAAATTTTTGAATGATATCAATAATTTCGATCGCCAAACCTAATTTTATTTAATACCAATTTAATACTTTATAGCGAACAAATTAGCGTTTATCATCAAAAGGTTAAAAAATAAAAAAATAAAATAAAAACTGTACAGACTTACATGTGAAATAGATTTCTTAGTTATATGATCTATCCCATTCATAAGATAGTCGGTTTAATTGGTTTTCCATGGCTACATAGGTGTAACCTCGAGCATTCAGTGTCTTTTCTTCTAAACATATGAACGGTCTGTCTCTGCATAAAGTAACAAATTCGGTATTTGAATAGGTTTGATTATTTGAACATTTACCTCCATGTGACCATTTTCCGCATTTGTGACATCTTTCTAGGTGTCGTGCTCTTCTTTTCGCTGCGGATTTTGATTTTCCTTTACCAAATTGTAACTTATTATCTTCGCATCTGGATTCTTTTCTAACTCCGTCCATTCTTTCTCTGATTACTGATACTAATTCACTCGGGAGTATGTCATTATTACGTTTAGTGATCAAAGCATGTAGCATTAGACCATGGTTTAGTTCACAGGCAGTCTTCATTTCGTAAAAACCTAAAAAAAATAAAAATTCAGAATGGGGGGAGAAGACTAGTTCTTTAGGGTCTGCTAGGGAAAGACCATTCGGGTTCCATTTTCGAGAACTACACGAAAACAGACAATCTAACTCTAACAGAAATACATAAACCCCTTTGATTCTCCCCACACTTAGTTGGCTGTGGTATCGAAATTGTGATTAACATTATTTTCAATTGAATCATCAACAACTTGTATATCTTTGACTTTTACTTCAATCCATTTGTTGATTTCCTCTGTAACTTTCACAAATTCAACTAACATTGTCTTTTCTTTTGACGATAAATTGGATATTAATCGGTTATATAACTTAAAGTTTCCTTTAATCTTAGCATCGTGAATCCGTTTATAAAGTTTCTTCGTTGAACTGTTAAAAATGGATTCATCTAATTTCGTATCATCAACGGCATTCTTTGTGATTGGATCATCATTAAGTGTTTCTTCATCTTCCCCACACTTATGCATTTTTATTGGTCCAACAGTTTTGGTTTGTGGAGATCTAAACTTTCGGTTCACAAAGGTGATCGATGTATCACCATTCCTAAGTGTTATTCTACCTTCTCTTACATCAATGAATGCCTCGGTGGTTGCTAAAAATGGGCGACCTAGAATTAGAGGAATATCAAGGTTTTCCTCCATATTAATCACTATGAAGTTTGTAACAAAGGTCAAACTTCCCACGTCAACAAGTAAATTATTTGCTATTCCAACTGGGTGTTTAATGGTTTGGTCAAATGATTGAACACCTATTTTGGTTGGTTTTAATTTACCCATGCCTAATCTTTTGTATAAGGAAAGAGGCATAATATTTGCACTTACTCCTAAATCTGCGAGTCCATTATATACAGCACCATCATTAAGTAAGCAAGAAATGATAAATTCACCCGGGTCTCCTGCTTTAGTAAGTCGAGTTGGTTTGTAAACCTTTTTTGGGTGTTCTTTCCTTGGTTCTTTCATTTCTATTTGAATTTCTTGTTCACATTTTTCTTCGTTTCTTGGAATGGGAGGTTTGTATAGGAATTCTTCTTCATCACTCAAATTTGAATCCTCCCTATATTCCAGTTTTGATTTTTCATATGTTGTTGATAACATATTTATGTTTTCATTTTGAAGGTTTTCTTGGGTGGTGAAATTATGATTAACTTCATTGTCAACTTCCATTGGACCATGTATGTAATGTTTAACTCTGTGACCATTAACTTTAAATTCAATCCCATTTGAATTTATCAATTCTATCGTTCTGTATGGGAAAACTCTTTTGACTATGAATGGTCCAGACCATCTTGATTTCAATTTTCCAGGAAATAGCTTGAATCGTGAATTGAAAAGAAGAACTCTGTCTCCTTCCTTAAATTCTTTTGAACTTCTGATTCTTTTATCATGCCATTTCTTCGTTCTTTCTTTATAGATTAACGAATTATCATATGCTTCATGTCTTAATTCTTCTAATTCGTTTAGTTGACTTAATCGTAGACGTCCGGCTTCATGTAAATCAAGATTACATGTCTTCAAAGCCCAAAATGCTTTGTGTTCAATTTCTACTGGAAGATGACATGCTTTTCCATAAACAAGTCTAAAAGGTGTGGTTCCAATTGGAGTTTTGTAGGCTGTTCTAAAAGCCCAGAGTGCATCCTCCAATTTAATGGACCATTCCTTTGGATTTGATCCTATGGTTTTCTCTAGAATACGTTTGAAAGCTCGGTTGGTATTTTCAACTTGTCCACTTGTTTGTGGATGATATGCGGTGGAGATTTTATGAGTTACTCCATATCTTTTAAGAACTTTCTCAAGTTGATTATTACAGAAATGAGTACCCCGATCACTTATTAAAGCTTTCGGTGTTCCAAACCTTGCAAAAAGATGTTTTAAAAAGTTGACTACAACTCGTGCATCGTTAGTTGGGAGAGCTTGTGCTTCCGCCCATTTAGATACATAATCAATGGCTACGAGTATATATAGATTATTATGAGATTTTGGAAATGGACCCATAAAGTCTATACCCCAAATGTCAAATACTTCACATACTTGGATGACATTTTGTGGCATTTCATCAAGTTGACTTATTTTTCCGGCCCTTTGACAAGCATCACAGGATTTGCAAAGAAGGTGTGCGTCTTTGTAAATTGTAGGCCAATAGAATCTAGCATCATAAACTTTTCTTGCTGTTAGTTGAGGCCCATAATGCCCTCCTGTTGGTCCTGTGTGACAATGGTTTAAAATTTTACTAGCTTCATCTTCGAATATACATCGGCGTATTATTCCATCGGGACAACTTTTAAACAAATGTGGATCTTCCCAGAAATAGTGTTTTATATCACTGAAGAATTTTTTTCGTCTTTGGTACGATAATCCTTTTTCAAGGAATCCACATACTAAATAGTTTGCATAGTCTGCAAACCATGGGATTTCTTTATAATCTATCTTCAATAGATATTCATCAGGAAAGTTGTCTTGTATGGCCGATTCATTTAGAACTTCTAATTCAGGATTTTCAAGACGAGAAAGATGATCAGCGGCGAGATTTTCTGCTCCTCTTTTATCTCGGATTTCAATATCAAACTCTTGTAAGAGTAAGATCCAACGGATTAATCTTGGTTTAGCATCTTGTTTCGAAAATAGGTATCTAAGAGCAGAATGGTCGGTATAGACCACCGTTTTTGCTAGAACGAGATATGATCGAAATTTGTCAAAAGCAAAGACAATAGCAAGGAGTTCTTTTTCAGTAGTTGTATAGTTCGTTTGTGCTCCTTGTAACATCTTACTAGCATAATATATAGGTTGAAATCGTTTTTCAATCCTTTGTCCTAAAACGGCTCCCATTGCAAAATCACTTGCATCGCACATTAGTTCAAATGGTAGATTCCAATTTGGTGTGATCATGATCGGCGCATTAGTGAGTTTTTCTTTAAGAATATTAAAAGATTTGATACACTCATCTGAAAAGATGAATGGATCATCCTTTTCTAGGAGTTTATTCATAGGAGTGGCAATTTTAGAAAAATCTTTTATGAAACGTCGGTAAAAACCGGCATGCCCTAGAAAACTCCTAACTCCTCTAACATTGGTGGGATGTGGAATTTTAGCAATTACATCTACTTTAGCTCTATCCACTTCAATTCCTTCTTTTGAAATTTTATGTCCAAGAACGATGCCTTCTTTAACCATGAAATGGCATTTCTCCCAATTAAGTACTAGATTTGATTGTTCGCATCTAATTAGCATTCGTTCCAGATTAACTAGGCATGATTTAAATGTATCACCGAAGACTGAAAAGTCATCCATGAATACTTCCATGCATTCTTCTATCATGTCGTGAAAAATCGCCATCGTACACCTTTGAAAGGTTGCAGGGGCGTTACAAAGTCCAAATGGCATGCGTTTGTAAGCAAAAGTACCATAAGGGCACGTGAATGTGGTTTTCTCTTGATCTTCGGGTGCTATTGGAATTTGAAAATATCCGGAAAATCCATCTAGAAAATAATAATAACTATTTCCGGCTAATCTTTCCAACATTTGATCAATGAAAGGTAAGGGAAAGTGATCTTTTCTGGTGGTGTCATTTAATTTTCTGTAATCAATACATACACGCCATCCTGTTACAATCCTAGTAGGAATAAGCTCATTTTTCTCATTTGTAATGACAGTCATGCCACCCTTCTTAGGTACGCATTGAACTGGGCTTACCCATGGACTATCAGAGATTGGATAAATTAGACCTGCGTCTAGCAGTTTAATAATCTCTTTCTTAACTACATCTTGCATATTAGGATTTAGTCTTCGTTGGCGTTGCACATACGTTTTATGACCTTCTTCCATAAGGATTTTATGTGTGCAATACGAAGGACTTATTCCTTTAATATCATGAATCTTCCATGCAATGGCTGGTTTATGAGCTTTCAACACAGAAATGAGTTGTGATTTCTCATTTTCAGTAAGAGAAGACGATATTATTACAGGTAATTCAGATTCACCATGTAAATAAGCGTATTCCAAATGGTTTGGAAGTGGCTTTAACTCTAATTTCGGAGGTTCTTCTATCGATAATTTGTATCGATATCTGTCTTCTTCTTTTAGCATTTGAATTTCTTCTGTTGTTGGTTCATATCCATTAGCTATAAGTGTAGCTAACATTTCAGCTTCATCAATTGGTTCATTACCTTCTCCTAAAGAACATTCTCCTGTTCCTTGTAATTCTGGAAATTCTTCTAATAATTCTGCATGTGCATCTATAGTTTGAATATAATAACATGTATCATCTGCAGATTGTGGTTGTTGTATTGCTCTATCAACTGAAAAGGTAACACTCTCATCCTCTATATTTAGGGTCAATTTCTTACCGAACACGTCTATCATTGCTTTAGCCGTGTTTAAGAATGGTCTTCCTAATATTAGAGGAACTTGAGAATCTTCTTCCATGTCCAGAACAACAAAATCTACTGGAAATACTAAAGTACCAACTTTAACTAGCATGTTCTCCATTATCCCTCTAGGATATTTTATTGATCTATCGGCTAGTTGTATGCTTATTCTGGTTGGTTTCAATTCTCCAAGGTCTAGTTTAGCGTATAGTGAATACGGCATTAAATTTATACTAGCACCTAAGTCTGCCAATGCTTCTATTGAACTAAGACTACCCAGAAAACATGGAATTGTGAAACTTCCTGGATCAGATAGTTTTTCTGGTATCTTATTCAACAGCACTGCTGAACAATTAGCATTCATAGTAACAGCCGAGAGTTCTTCCATTTTCTTTCTATTTGAGATTAGATCTTTCAAGAATTTAGCATATCTAGGCATTCCTGAAATCACATCAATGAAAGGAAGATTTACATTTATCTGTTTAAACATATCCAAGAATTTGGATTGCTCGGCTTCAAGTTTCTCTTTCTTCATTTTACTCGGGTAAGGAAGTGGTGGTTGGTATGGTTTAACATAAGGTTTATCCTTAGCTGTGTTATCTTCATTAACCTTCTCAACTACCGGTTCTTTTTCCTTATCTTGATTAGGTTGTGGTTTTTGTGGAGTAGGAATAGCTTCATCAGAAGTTACAGGTATTTCAGGTGGTTTAAGTGTTGTACCACTTCTTGTGGTAATGGCTTTAGCTGTTTCATTCCGGGGGTTAGCATTTGTATCACTAGGTAGACTTCCCGGTTTTCTTTCACCTATTAACCTTGCTAGGTTACTTACTTCTTGTTCCAGATTTTGAATAGAAGCTTGTTGATTTCTAAATGCTTGAGCATTTTGTTCATTGGTTTGTTTTTGAGATGTGAAAAACTGCGTTTGAGTTTCAACTAGCTTCGTCATCATATCTTCTAAATTCGGCTTTTTATCATCGGTTTGTTGTGGTGGTTTGTTTTGAAAATTAGGTCTTTGCTGATTGTAATTATTATTAGATACTTGTTGATTGGTAGGACCTTGTTGGTTGTTGTATGGAATATTTAGGTTATAATTCTGGTTTTGAATGTAAATTGGTCTTGGCGATTGATAATTATTCTGATAATTATTTCCAGGCCTTTGGTTTATGTATGAAATATTCTCTCTTTGTTCCATTGTTAATTCAATACTGAGACAATCTTTTGTCAAATGTGGTCCTCCACACTGCTCACAACTAATTCGTATTGAGTGAATATCTTTAGTCATCTTTTCCATTCGTCTCTCCACAACATCTATCTTTGCGGAAATGGAATCTAAGTCATGGCTAGAATCGGCTCTAGCTGCTTTAGATGATCTAACGATATCTTTCTCTTAGTGCCACTCATGTGAGTGGGAAGCAGTGTTATCAATAATTTTGTAAGCATCAGTTTCGGTTTTCTTCATAATAGAACCACCAGCTGCTATATCTATGTCTTTCCTTGTAGTGATGTCGCATCCTTGGTAGAATATTTGTACTATTTGACAGGTGTCTAAACCATGTTGCGGACATCCTCTTAACAACTTTCCATATCTAGTCCACGCCTCATATAGAGTTTCATTTGGTTTCTGTGTGACCGTAACAATTTCTGCTTGAAGTCTTACGGCTTTAGATGCCGGAAAGAATTGTTTAAGAAATTTGTCAACTAAAACATCCCATGTATCAATCGCCCCTTCAGGTAACGATTCCAACCAATCTTTGGCTTCTCCCTTTAAAGTCCAGGGAAATAACATGAGATATATATGTTCATCCTCCACTTCTCGGATTTTAAATAGTGTGCAGATCCTATTAAAGGTACGTAGATGTTCATTTGGATCTTCCTTCGGCGCACCACTAAATTGGCATTGATTAGTCATCATGTGTAGAATTTGTCCTTTGATTTCATAATCTGGCGCATTAATGTCTGGATGAGTAATTGCGTGACCTTGGCCAGTGCGTTTAGCTCTCATTCGGTCTTCCATACTTAAAGGTTCCAGATTCTCCATAATTGAATTTGTTGAATCGGAATCACTAGAGGATTCTGATTTAATGGTTCGTTCCTCAACAATCTCTGTTTGAATGATTGGTGGTTCCGGAGGAAAGTTTAGTGGTTCAGGATCTACGAACCGTTCCTGAATATTTTTCGGATTCTCAATTGTGAGGTCGGGTTCAAAAAATGGATTATCGGAAATTTGAACTGAAGTACTTGGTCGACTGGATGACGATTCTAAAGAAAAATCAACGGTGGTAATATTTGCTAAATGTCTTGATCTAGTTACAGGTGGTGAACGTACAAAAGGTGGTGAACGTCTTGCTCGGTGCATTCACTGAATATCCTATTAGTTTTTAAAAGGAAAGAAAAATTATAATAAGTTATCCAATTAATAGACTTTTCTGATTTTGCCCACGTTTCGAATAGCCAAAAGATGCAGCAGAGGGGCAGGATTCGTTTGGTCTCAATATAATTGAGGACTGTTTGGCTCCAATAACCCGGTCCATGTACAAATCCAACTATTACTACGAACCAGAAAATTTTGATGTCTATCAATTTAACCACTTAAAATAAATTTTCGTAATTTTAAGAAAATTAGATAAGAAGTAGAATAAAAATCTATGTCCTAAAACTAGAATAGCGAGAAATAAGAAAGAAAAAGAGTTCGTCGAAAAAGATCGAAAAAGAAAAATGGTTGAAAAATAAAAGGTGACGAAAAAAAAAATTAAAGAAACTTATAAAACTTAAAAGTACTTGACTAACCTAACCTTATTACTACAACTAACTTAAAATTATAATCGCAAATTGAAATTACTAATTGGAATGATAATTGATACATAGGTAAAAGGTGTCTAAAAATATTAAAGCTTACAGGGAAAACTAAATCCCAAATGGAAATAACTTAAAAAGAAACTAAAACTTAAAAAGGCGTCGCAAAATTCTAAAGCACCTAAATCTTAGTCTAAAGAAAAAGTACTTAAGGGATTTTACGGCAAAGCCTAAAAATCTAGAAGTAAAAATAACTATGGCAAAAACTAAGTTTAAAACTAAATATGAGCTAAAAATACAAAAGTTACGCTAAAACAATTAAAAAGGGACAAAATATAAAAATATACAAAAAGTTGTAAAAATTACAATTTTTATAAAAATATTATTTTTATATTATTTATTTATTACAAGACTTAAATTAAAGCGTAAAGTAAATAATGATAATGAAATTGCGAATAATAAAAGTGCGATAAAATAAACTTGCGATAATTAAAAAGTACGATAATTAAAAGTACAATTAAATAATAACAATAAATAAAAATGCGATAATTAGAAGTGCAATTAAATATAAAATAAAGGAAATTAAATATGAAATAAAAGAATTATGCTTATTTAAACTTCCGTAATCATGATGTTTGACGTGTTGATTTTAGTTTTATGCCAATGGGTTAATTGTCCTTTGTCCTGGATTATTTAATATGTCCATACGGATTTGTCCATAATAGTCCATCAGTCATAAATATAAAGAGCGAAAGCCTTCATCAAATTATTCTTATTCCCGAAGTCAAATATTCCAACTAATTGGGGATTCGAATTGTAACAAGGTTTTAATACTTTGTTTAATGAATACACCAGGTTATCGACTGCGTGTAAACCAAGGTTTTACTACTTTGTTAACAATTACACCAATTACCCTTGAATGTAATTCACCCCTGTTTCAACAAGTCTATTAACTATTAATCTAGTTCCGTATCCGGTAAAATGAATAATTATTGGTATTTATAGATATCCCGCCCACCGTACCCAATCAAGCGTATGTGGTTATATATAAATACGTCAAATTATAAGTTTGTATATTAAATTAACAAGGTATTGTTTAGTTAATATAAAACCCATTAATAGCCCATAGTCTAATTTCCACAAGTGTCGTTCTTTTGTCCAAACCCCAATTATGGTACAAAGCCCAATTACCCAATTTTAGTAATTAGCCCAACATCATGATTACTTCGGATTAAATAAGCATAATAATAACTTAGCTACGAGACATTAATGTAAAAAGGTTGAACATAACTTACAATGATTAAAAATAGCGTAGCGTTACACGGACAGAATTTCGACTTACACCCTTACAATATTCGCTAACATACCCTTATTATTAGAATTATAATTAAAATTAAAATTAAAATTAAAATATAAATATAAATATATACGATATAGATAGAGAGATGGATGGATTTTTGGTGATTTTTGCGATCAGAATTCGTTTGCTTTTATAGGGATTTTCGACTTTTGGGGCTCCGCGACTCGCGGCATTTTTGCCTTCAAACTCCGCGAGTCGCGGAGTTTGAAATTACAGCTCAGTCCCTTTTGGAGTCTTTCTTGCCGACGATTTATAATATATATATAATTAATATAATTAATTATATATTATATTATATTTATATACATAGTTAACTTGTAATTTTTAGTCCGTTGCGTCGAGCGTTGAGAGTTGACTCTGGTCCCGGTTCCGGATTTTCGAACGTCCTTGCGTACAATTTTATATTTTGTACTTTGCGTTTTGAATCTTGTACTCTTGTAATTTCGAGACGTTTCTTATCAATAATTGGAACTTCTTTGATTGTCTTTTGTACTTTTGAGCTTTTTGGTCGTTTGCGTCTTCAATTCGTCGAATCTGTCTTTTGTCTTCACCTTTTATTATTTAAACGAATATCACTTTTAAATAGAACAATTGCAACTAAAAGCTTGTCTTTCTTGAGGAATAATGCTATGAAATATATGTTCGTTTTTAGCATTATCATTTACCAAAACATATTTGTTACCAAAGTAAGTTCAACGAACTTAAAGCATACATTAATAATTTAAACTTCTCAATACAATAATACGTAGTTAAATCATAAACCGGTTATAATCATTATGACCCGACTAGTTACGTTTACACAAAATCGAGCATGGTGATTTGGGACTACGCTACCCAAATCCTAATCGAGTACAAAAGCAAGATCTTCTAAGCAACCTAGCCAAGATCTCTAATCCCCAAGCTCACCCGAGCCGCCAAGCATGCGAATCTATAAAAATATCAACAACGAGAGGGTAAGCTAACGCTTAGTGAGTGGAAATATACTACATACATATATATGCATAAAATGGACACGCCACAAAATATCAAATAACGCATACCGGAGCATCCAAGCATAAAGGAAAGCTAATACTAAGCATACCGTACAATCACTAAGCAACGAGCTAAAGATACATCAACAAAATATAAGTTCACCAACGACGATATGAACAACACCAATAAGCTACACCCGAAGGTTTAGCTACACCACAAAAATACATTAATATATATATATATATATACAACAATACGACAAACATCGATGTTCACAACATCCTTAGTACTCAAGATCTCATGGCTAGCCCAACGAATGGTATAGTCAACATCGAACTTAAATCCCATTCGTCTATATTAATGTGGTATCGTCAACACCGAACTTTAAACCCACATATGAGGTATCGTCAACAACGAACTTTAAACCCTCATCAACGTCACTACAATAATCGTATGGCATCGTGTGACGACCCGGAAATTTCTGACCAAATTTAAACTTAACCTTTATATGTTTTCGACACGATAAGCAGAATTTGTAATGTTGAATCTCAAAAAGTTTGGAACTACATTCATGTAATCAATTACCCTTTGATCGTGTTCGACGATTCACGAACAATTATGTGTATATAGATATGTATATATAATATATAATATTAACTGAAAATATTAACAAAGTATTAGATATATGATACTTTACATGAACATATTTGTTTCGATATATTTATCGACAGAATTAAGAGATAATATCAAATGATTGAATTATCATATACATTATGATATGATTACGGGCCAATGTTATGAGGTCCATTGTGATTTAAGAAATCTATTCTTTTTGATAATATTCGGAAAATGGTAAAGTGATCTATAAGTAAGAACGTGGAGTGTAAATAACTTAGATGTTGGATATCGACAAGTTAAGTAACTCGACATTTTTCATTAAGATAATTTCATACATTTATTAAACCTTTGGACTTTATCCCATGCTTCACCAACAGACTGTAATTTAAAAACTTGAAACCTATTATGAATATATATAATTCTACTTTTCTAAAATGTTTTATGATATAACGATTTCTATTATTTTAACCTTTTAACAAAATGATTCTTAACTATATTTAGTTTTGGAAAACAAAATTATTATATTTATTTGATTTAGTTTCAAAAGTACAAAAAACGTTTTCAGTTTAAAAAGAACTTTATTATTAAAATGTATATATCTTTTATAAATATCTAGAACCACTTTTGACAACTCATTACTTAACCAATATGATAAAGATAACGATATTTATATTTTATTTTATTAAATATATATAACGATTTAAATTAATATTATATATATTTATACGCGTATTATACGTATATAGTTTTATATTTTTACTATACTTTAACTTTACCTTTACTTTACTTTTACTTTTACTTTACTTTAACTTTAATAATTCACTTTAATAATTCATACTTTAATAATTCACTTTAATAATTCATACTTTAATAATTCACTTTAATAATTCACTTTAATAATTCATACTTTAATAATTCACTTTAATAATTCACTTTAATAATTCATACTTTAATAATTCACTTTAATAATTCACTTTAATAATTCATACTTTAATAATTCACTTTAATAATTCACTTTAATAATTCATACTTTAATAATTCACTTTAATAATTCACTTTAATAATTCATACTTTAATAATTCAAAAATCTATTATAAATAGAATTGAATAGGTTTCATTATTTCATAGAAACTTGAAAATATATTTCTCTAAACTCTCTCAATCGAATTACATATATATATTTTCTTTGTATTATTTCATGATATTATTAGTATACATAAAATACTACGACGGAGTTATACTCAGACGATTTCAAAATAAGTTTTCAAACGGGATAAAGCTAAGGAAATTATGGGTTATAGCTATGGAGGTTATGGGTATTGATCGAGAGTATTGCTCGTGAGTCAAACTAGTGTTTATCATCTCCGTTGCGTCTACGTACTTTTCCTGCAATATTGAATCTCAATATTGATACGTTCGTGAATCCAAGGCCAACATTGCACTTGTTCAATGACGTCATATGTATTTTTACTACAAAATACAGTATTGTGAGTTTCATTTGCTCCCTTTTATATATATTTTTAGGACTGAGAATACATGCGCTGTTTTTATAAATGTTTTACGAAATAGGCACAAGTACTAAAACTAATTCTATGTGGGTTTAAACCAGAAATATACCCTTAGCTTGGTAACATTAAACTACTTGTCTATGTACGGTAGGCGCGAATCCTAAAGATAGATCTATTGGGCCTGACAAACCCCATCCTGACTATGGGATGCTTTAGTACTTCGAGGTTATTTTAAACACACCTGATCTGGTGTACTTCAGAGGGTAAAACATGAACGTTAAGGCTTGTTACCGGGTGCCTACAACTTATAGAATAATTTTATACACTTGCGAGTGTACATATATTTATAAACGAAAATCTTGTGGTCTATTAATATATTGAAATGATTGTTATGATAAACCTATGAACTCACCAACCTTTTGGTTGACACTTTAAAGTATGTTTATTCTCAGGTCTTAAAGAAATCTTCCGCTGTGCATTAGCTCATTTTAAGGACATTACTTGGAGTCATTCATGGCATATTTTGAAAGACGTTGCATTCGAGTCATTGAGTTCATCAAGATTATTATAAAGCCAATTATAGTTGGATGTATTATGAAATGGTGTGCATGCCGTCAACTTTCGTTGTAAATAAAGTTTGTCTTTTAAAAACGAATGCAATGTTTGTAAAATGTATCATATAGAGGTCAAATACCTCGCGATGTAATCAACTATTGTGAATCGTTTATAATGTATATGAACGGGTCCTTTCAGTTGGTATCAGAGCGGTGGTCTTAGCGAACCAGGTCTGCATTAGTGTGTCTAACTGATAGTCGTTAGGATGCATTAGTGAGTCTGGACTTCGACCGTGTCTGCATTTCAAAAGTTTTGCTCATCATTCTTGTCAGAAATTACCTGCTTATCATTCTTAGTCTAGACACATCTTATTGCATTGATTGCATGAATAGTGTATAGACAAAATTCATATCTTAGCGTATCTGCTAATTCATATCTTAGCGTATCTGTTACTGTAAACTTTGCCTGACATATTCCGTAAATTCCTCCGTAATCTACGAAACCTTTTGCTCTATATAATTAGAATACCACCCGATAGCCGGAAAATCATTTCATATCGAAAAATTCTTTATTCAATCGTACGAAATGGAATTCGTCATTAGTTCAAGTCCCTCGGATTCCGAAATGGAATCCCACTCAAGTTAGCAGTGTGACCGGAATGGATCAACCAATTAGTCATCATCTATTCTGGATGAATTGGGGATGGGTTCGTAGCCTCCTTAATCATTGGAGACAAGAAGAAGGTGATCCCTTCCATCCACCACATTGCCCTCTTCGCGAAGAACCTGAAGCACTTACCGGCGAACCTATCCGAAACACCATTTTCTCTCTTTTTTCTAGAGTATTTCATCACGATTACATACTACACCAAATTCTAGATTTTATTTATCCGCTCGTCCGAACCGACAATCACCCCGGTGTAATAGAAGAAGTCAACGAGCTTCGCGCTCGGGTAGTGGCTTTGGAGAATATGGTGCAAAGGTTACAAACACCAGCAGCAGCACCAGCAGCATAAACAGTACCACCATCAGCAACACCAACAGTACCATTACCACCACAAACAACAACCGCATCGCAAACCTCAACTTCACAATCTGTCCCATGAGCATCGACGTCATACGCCCTGTAGATACTAAGGAATACCACAACGATGAAGTATTGATTCATAACTTCATTGGGAAAACATTCTACGACGATTATGTAATTTCTAAAGTTTAGAAATTATCTATCCTAGCCTTAACCATAAATCAAGTGAGTTTAATTTATTATTAACTCATTAAATCTATATTACATCTGAAGAAATATACACATATATTTCCATAAAGACTGTAATAAAATTCTTTTGTACAAAATATTAATTGTGACATTTTTTTTAACAGGTAGGTAATACCCGAGAGATATATAAATTCACAATTAATATGTTACATTCTTCGAATCTGATTCAGCAAATCATCCATTATACTCCCTACTTTCACAACAATATACATTCTTTTATAGAAATCAAAACAACCATACTCATTCAAAAATCTAATTACATATTCTGATTTTGAAATCACCGAATTCAATTCAAGTTATAAACGATATCATCACTCTTAGATTCTTACATCTTTCAAAGATATACTTTAACTTCAAAACTGTGTTAGAACATCATATGTATATTAACGATTATAATCTATGTTCAAGCCCTTCGAAATACCTGAAGACACTTCAAATAATGAACAATCGAGATGATGATCCAACCACATGTTATCCACAGTTACGTACCTGAAAAACTCTTGAAACCAAAGTCATAATTTAACATGTATCCATGTAAGACCTTTTGGCATTTACTAGCTAAAATAACTTTTCAATCCCTTCTAAAAATAGACGATTTTGTCACAGCTCCAGCAAACCAACTTCAATTGTTCATTCAAATAAGCCTTATTATAATGATTACCCCTTCATCATTATTACCGGGGAACCTTTCAAATCTCGCCACATTAGCAGTAAACTTATTAACAACTTCATTGATCTTTGACTTTCTGAAAAATCTTTATATTTATCAAAATCCCATCATTTACTCATCTGCATCTTGTAACGAGAATTGCCATACGAATCATCAAAAATTAGCAATCAGTATTTTGAAATCTCGCAGCATGTCTACGCCAACAATTATATGTGTCTATCTTCTGGACTTATATACTTTGAATGTGAAGTTTCTGAAAAACACCCTAAACTGCGAACTAGTTCTCGAAATACTGATGAAGCAGCAAAAACTATAAACGACCTTAACAGTAAAAAGTTTGATGATAAAGAGTAGTGTGTTGGCAAAGCTCAGAAAAAGAGAAGATTTGGTACTGAAAAATACGGATTGAGCAAACCATGAAGAAGGCTGTGGATAAATCACAAGGACGAAATCTACCTTTAAAGAATCCAAATGATTCCGTGTCTGCTGAAGTCATTATCGAATACCTTGCTCCTGACTCTAAACCCTTACGGACAATATTCTTCATCATCCTCTGATATTAGAAATTTTAAGATATCATCGTATCTTTCATTATAAATATCCTCCATATTTCTGAAGATATTTCCATAATTATTCTTATCTGAAATCATTTACCTTTTCGTGATGTCTGTATTACATCATAAAAGAAACTATTTTAGTTTCTAAATTCTGAAACTTTCGAATTTAAAATAGGAATATTTTTGAAGTAGTGTTGGGAACTGAAGCATGAACTAGTATAATATAATGACACTTGATCACCGTGATTATATTACAGTAAGTCATGCTGAGTTTCTAATGGAACGTGATGATTCACATAACATACCGTCATCATGTGCCATTTACACGACTCTTACATTCTACCAAATCTCCAAACATATTAAGAACATATCTTCTTGATAGTTCTATCTTTTCGGATATTCTGGTAATTTGCCAAATCAAGATCGTACCATTACGATTTCCTTCTTAGAACATTAACTATGTTCATCCAAAACTTCATACCTACTAATTCTGGACCATTATTCGCTTGACTTAAAGCCGAGAAGAGACAACAAAAGTATGAAACTCCGAAATGTAAGGGAGAATATAAAGTCCAATAATAACACATAAATTACAAACCGTGTATATCAATGTTTATCGCAACATAAAGACACGGGAGAATTAAAAACACTATAACCCCAAGGGCGAAGTAGAAGAAAATAGATTCCTCCGGTGGAAGTTGGAAAAGGAGAATGATTGTTGCTATAGTAAGGATAAGGACAAGGATTAGAAATGGATTAAGCATTTTCGCAATCTTTTGAAATTGGAATTGAGTATAGAGGTGCTAAAAACTAATGGAATGGAAAAGGTAAATATATAAGGGAAATATCAGACGTAGTAATCGGGACAGATCATCGCATTTAATTAAAGAGATCCTAATTTCCTTAAATCTCGAAGAAACAGATCTTATAGATTTCCAAGATTTTTTTTTTTTTTTGAATCCCTTGAATTCCGGAATTCAACCATGAATACGTCAAAAATTATGACGAAACTTATTTTCCTCATTCCACTATTTTGTGATAGCTTCACTCATACGCTTCGAGTAATTGGATCATTTTATCCATATTACTCTATGGTAATAAAATCCTATCTATCAACACATATCCGTCATGAAAACATTTTTATGGTTAGCCATGATGACCTCGATCAAATTTCGGGACGAAATTTCTCTAACGGGTAGGTACTGTGACGACCCGGAAATTTCTGACCAAATTTAAACTTAACCTTTATATGTTTCCGACACGATAAGCAGAATTTGTAATGTTGAATCTCAAAAAGTTTGGAACTACATTCATGTAATCAATTACCCTTTGATCGTGTTCGACGATTCACGAACAATTATGTGTATATAGATATGTATATATAATATATAATATTAACTGAAAATATTAACAAAGTATTAGATATATGATACTTTACATGAACATATTTGTTTCGATATATTTATCGACAGAATTAAGAGATAATATCAAATGATTGAATTATCATATACATTATGATATGATTACGGGCCAATGTTATGAGGTCCATTGTGATTTAAGAAATCTATTCTTTTTGATAATATTCGGAAAATGGTAAAGTGATCTATAAGTAAGAACGTGGAGTGTAAATAACTTAGATGTTGGATATCGACAAGTTAAGTAACTCGACATTTTTCATTAAGATAATTTCATACATTTATTAAACCTTTGGACTTTATCCCATGCTTCACCAACAGACTGTAATTTAAAAACTTGAAACCTATTATGAATATATATAATTCTACTTTTCTAAAATGTTTTATGATATAACGATTTCTATTATTTTAACCTTTTAACAAAATGATTCTTAACTATATTTAGTTTTGGAAAACAAAATTATCATATTTATTTGATTTAGTTTCAAAAGTACAAAAAACGTTTTCAGTTTAAAAAGAACTTTATTATTAAAATGTATATATCTTTTATAAATATCTAGACCCACTTTTGACAACTCATTACTTAACCAATATGATAAAGATAACGATATTTATATTTTATTTTATTAAATATATATAACGATTTAAATTAATATTATATATATTTATACGCGTATTATACGTATATAGTTTTATATTTTTACTATACTTTAACTTTACCTTTACTTTACTTTTACTTTTACTTTACTTTAACTTTAATAATTCATACTTTAATAATTCACTTTAATAATTCATACTTTAATAATTCACTTTAATAATTCATACTTTAATAATTCACTTTAATAATTCACTTTAATAATTTATACTTTAATAATTCACTTTAATAATTCACTTTAATAATTCATACTTTAATAATTCACTTTAATAATTCACTTTAATAATTCATACTTTAATAATTCACTTTAATAATTCACTTTAATAATTCATACTTTAATAATTCACTTTAATAATTCACTTTAATAATTCATACTTTAATAATTCAAAAATCTATTATAAATAGAATTGAATAGGTTTCATTATTTCATAGAAACTTGAAAATATATTTCTCTAAACTCTCTCAATCGAATTACATATATATATTTTCTTTGTATTATTTCATGATATTATTAGTATACATAAAATACTACGACGGAGTTATACTCAGACGATTTCAAAATAAGTTTTCAAACGGGATAAAGCTAAGGAAATTATGGGTTATAGCTATGGAGGTTATGGGTATTGATCGAGAGTATTGCTCGTGAGTCAAACTAGTGTTTATCATCTCCGTTGCGTCTACCTACTTTTCCTGCAATATTGAATCTCAATATTGATACGTTCGTGAATCCAAGGCCAACATTGCACTTGTTCAATGACGTCATATGTATTTTTACTACAAAATACAGTATTGTGAGTTTCATTTGCTCCCTTTTATATATATTTTTGGGACTGAGAATACATGCGCTGTTTTTATAAATGTTTTACGAAATAGGCACAAGTACTAAAACTAATTCTATGTGGGTTTAAACCAGAAATATACCCTTAGCTTGGTAACATTAAACTACTTGTCTATGTACGGTAGGCGTGAATCCTAAAGATAGATCTATTGGGCCTGACAAACCCCATCCTGACTATGGGATGCTTTAGTACTTCGAGGTTATTTTAAACACACCTGATCTGGTGTACTTCAGAGGGTAAAACATGAACGTTAAGGCTTGTTACCGGGTGCCTACAACTTATAGAATAATTTTATACACTTGCGAGTGTACATATATTTATAAACGAAAATCTTGTGGTCTATTAATATATTGAAATGATTGTTATGATAAACCTATGAACTCACCAACCTTTTGGTTGACACTTTAAAGCATGTTTATTCTCAGGTCTTAAAGAAATCTTCCGCTGTGCATTAGCTCATTTTAAGGATATTACTTGGAGTCATTCATGGCATATTTTGAAAGACGTTGCATTCGAGTCATTGAGTTCATCAAGATTATTATAAAGCCAATTATAGTTGGATGTATTATGAAATGGTGTGCATGCCATCAACTTTCGTTGTAAAGAAAGTTTGTCTTTTAAAAACGAATGCAATGTTTGTAAAATGTATCATATAGAGGTCAAATACCTCGCGATGTAATCAACTATTGTGAATCGTTTATAATGTATATGAACGGGTCCTTTCACATCGTCAACATCAAACTTTAATTCCATACGTATGAGGTGTCGTCAACAACGAACTTTAAACCCTCATCAACATTACAAATATACTCTAGGGTATGGTATCGTCAACATCGAACTTCAACCCATACCCCACAATTAAATAACTCATATACATACGTATATAATTATTCCACTCACAAGCCCATGTGATAATGCATACACGAAGTGTGCACCTCGCCAAAGGTGGTCAACCAAAATGCACATCCGTGCCAATTGGACATGTACACAAGTCCATCAATTCCACCTATATGTGAAGTGAGCTCTATAACCGAGAACCACTTCACCCGACCCGCACCCATCCTACACATACATATGCATATAGGATATTAACACTCACCTTGTCGCCTTGAAGAAATGCTTCCAAGTAATCCGCAACTCATCAATGGAAAGTACCTAATCCATTATCACAAATTCAACAACACACTTAGATTGGATCTACAAACCAACCCAATTCGACACTTAGTGCAATTTCGACCCAAATGCACTTCCAAGGACAAACCGCGCCCAAACTACTCAATAATCACTAACACAAGTGATAATGGTCCTAATATGCCAATTAAACCCGAACACAAGTGTTAAACACTTAGCGTTCTCAAAGTCTCCCATAAACCCTAATTTTGACCCATAAGGTCAAAATCTCACCATTTACAAGTTTTGACACCAAAACATGTTTAACTCGGTTTTATACTTCAACTTAATCCATTTTAAGTTTACAAACCTCATCGAATCGACATTCGGGTCATAATCATCAACAAACCCTACTTTTGACTCTAGTCAAAATTAGTCAACCACGAAAACCCTAAAAGTCTCCAAAACACCAATAATCACTAATGCTAGTGATTGTACACCATTTACAAGTCTTAAACATGGTTGAATCATTAACCAACCCAAAATCCGCCTTTAACACTTATAAACCCGAATCTTGGTGTTAACCTTCAATTAACAACTAAATGGGTTCTATCTATGAATCATACAATCAAAAGCCCCAAATTTGAATGATGAACACGAAAATGAAATTCGGAGTTAGAGCTTACCACTAGTATCACCGTGTATCTAAGAACGAGGAGAACAAACTAGTCAACTACGCCAAAGATCAAAACCCGCTTCTTCCTTCCCAAAAACCCACTTGAATCACTTGAGGATTTTAAGTTTTGAGAGGAAAATAGGAAAGAAAAGGAAAAAGAAAATAAAGAAAATGAATGAGTGGATGAGGTTAAAGCCTCAAATCTGGCTCAAACGTGAAATGACCAAATTGCCCTTGAACTTCATTTAAAATTACAAGAATCCGGTGCCAGTTCGCACTGTATGTCGCGCCGCGGCCTAATTGCCGCGACCTATAACTAGGTCTGGGATCATTTTATATCAAGCTTCTGATCTGGATTCTTTCGAAACGCCGCGACGCAGCTCCATTTGTCGCGCTGCGACACTCTGCTTTCCCTGATTCATTTTTCTCGCGTACTAACTTCAACATGTAAGTACGCCTTGAACCATTCGTAAACTAGTCGTACGCACACTTTACACCTATAAGTCATGTACGGGGAAAACGAGGTGTTACAACTCTCCTCCACTTAGATTCGATCACGTCCTCGTGATCCTCGTCACTTAACCAAACGGACCACATTTCACGGTCCTCAAACATAAGTCCCAACCGACTTTCCTAAGCAATTCTTCCCAATGAATTGCCTTCGACAACTAAATCGTCACCCGCGATTTATCAATTCCACAATCCGAGCACTAAAACTTGCTCAATCCCTCACATCGGGAAGTTCAACCAATCTCGTACCAAGATATCGATCCCTTAGCGGACCCTTACCGAGTACAACGCTAAAAGCAACCAGTCTAAACCTAAGGTCAACAACCCGAAACGATGAAGACCGAACCAAACAAATCCTGACGGATAACACCAATCACTAAACATCCCTTGTAGTGCGCAATACGACCAATACGCAACTACCGCAACATCATAATCCAACGGCTAAAACCGATAGCGCCCAAAACGACTATGGAAACGCAAATCTCAAGGCGTACAAAATCGACTATTGTCACACCCGTAACAACACGTGAGCGAAACACGGCTATCGCCTTACTAATCATACAACATGGTCCTCACGACCCCACCATCGGCGTATAAAACAACCGATAGTTCTCACAACATGGTCCTTACGACCCCACCATTGGTGTATCAAACAACCAATAGATCACACGACATGGTCCTTATGACCCCACCATTGGTGTATAAAATAACCAATAGATCAAACATCATGGTCCTTACGACCCCACCATCAGTGTATAAAACAACCGACAGATCACACAACCCGAAGGCTGGCCGAAAACACACGCGCCTTAGTGAATCCGAACTACACGCGACTCACTACCTTCATCACAACAACAATGGGGATTGGCCGAACTACACGCGCCTTAGTGAATCCGAACTACACGAGAGTCACTATCCCGGAGGAATGACCGAACTACACGAGTCATTTGTGAATCCGAACTACATGAGAGTCACTATCCCGGAGGAATGACCGAACTACACGAGTCATTTGTGAATCCGAACTACACGAGATCCACTACCATGATGAAGTCAGCGGACCCGAAGATCATGCTTCACCAATCTCAACACCGGATGAAGTCAGCGGACCCCGTCAACGGTCATGCTTCACCGATATAACACCTAGCTCATGATGAAGTCAGCGGACCCCGAAGGTCATGCTCCACCAATCGCATACTCCCATGATGAAGTCAGTGGGTCCTAAAGGTCATGCTTCATTAATCACCAATACCATGATGAAGTCAGCGGACTCTGAAAGTCATGCTTCATCAATCAATGCCCTTTTGGCCTCGAATGACGAGTAGCGTAACATCGCGCTCTGCTACGCCATAGTGAATCCTAACGGATACCACTAACCATTCACACACTCGAGCAAGAACCACCTATATCAAACATAGACACAAAAAAATAATTCTCTAAAAGAGAATCTGACACACACCTCCCTTAACCGAAGGATTTCACCTTGCTCACCAAACACGTCCATTATCTCTCAACGAGGTTTACCACATTACCACCTCGGTGATAATTCAAATCCAAACCATAAGTACAATTTATTTGAAATTGTAATCTACCACAAATCGACCAAAACCAGGTCTCGACAACATTTTCCGGATCTACCAAAAGCATCATCCGAAATCTCACACTAAAACTTCCTCACGCGAGAGTGTAACTCCCCCACTTGGAACTACGTTCCATAACCGCATCTTGTACAATCGTACAATGCTACCAAAGGTAGACTTTACCAATAATTAGGTTCACACGACCCATCACCATATCTTGCTCCAGCCTTGAGCACACGAAGGATTTCAATCAATCCTTAAATACTTCGAACAAAAAGTGTACCACGATTACACAAACCACACCCTCGCAATCATCCAATTGCTCTAGTTTGTCAATTTCCACCTAGTCACTCATGTACCTAAGGGTTTCACTCCGGTACCCTAAGTACAATGTAACCACAACACAATCGGAGTCGAACACCACGCTAGTAGGTATAAAAGAGGCACCTAATGTCGCGTCTTATATACTCCATTACCAACATACATCGAGATTCAGAACACTCGATCTCAAGGTTTTCAGCCACTCATCGAACCTCACGGTTCATCGACCTCCACACAAAAGCGAACACGCGCTTAACAACCGAACACCAAAACCCATTTCCATGGCTTGGTAGAAACATTTCCCAGATACTAAGGAATGCTTGGTGGCACCAAGTCTTACGCCCTTCGCCCGACAATCAACGTCACCATTGGGTACTTCCATTAGGAATGTCACCCATAACAACAATATGAACAGCACAAGGCATTTAATCAACTCAAATTTAAACTGCACTTAATAAATAATCAAAGGGCATATTTATTAAAACGAAACGTACCTTAACGTCCCCTTGCCGCACCCGTCCCTGCTAACTTGGGACATTCCGACTTACGATGTCCTTCTTCTTGGCAATTGAAACACACCATACCATCACCCTTTGGTACCGAACATTCCTAAGACTTATGACCCCTCATGCCACAATTGTAACATCTAGATGCACTAGAATCCGATATACCCGTCCGCGTACCACCCGTGCTCACACTCGGACCCTTAGTCCTCTTACTCGGAGCACCATACGAAACAACCCTTCCCTCACTTGAAGGTTCACCAATCTTTGATCGCGTATACGACTCGAAACCTCTAGCCACGGCGAATAATTCCGCAAACGATTTCGCGTGACCCCGGCTAATCTTATTCTTCAAGTCATCATTCAAGGTTCGATAGAAATCTTGCATCAACAAATTATCATTCCCCAAATACTCCGGGCAAAAACGAGCCTTTGCCATAAAGTTCGTCTTGAGAGTATTCAAATCCATAGAACCCTGTTGCAAATTTCGCAACTCATTAAGCATTTCCGACAAATCGGCTGAAGTCCGGAACTCCTCGAAGAATTCCTTCTTAAACCCGTCCCACGATAATGCCATAAACGGTTCACCACCGACAAAATCAATCTTACCATCCAACCAATCCTTTGCCCTACCCCGCAACAAACTAGTAGTGAGTCTCGTCTTCTTCTCAGGAGGGCATTCAATAGTACGAAAACACCCTTCGACATCCGAGATCCAAGTTGTTCTTACCAAAGGATCTGGTTTCCCGTCATACATCGGGGGTTTAGTCCTCATGAGGCTCTTAAGACAACGCTCCATTTCACTACTACCCCGAAATTCGGAATGCTTCCTATCCATTTCTTCTCGAAGCGCACTCATTTGCTCCGCAACAGTGGCCGCAACTCTAGAGTTAAACTCCTCGTCATTCGTCTCGATCTCGTTTCGCGTCGTCATTCTAAAGAATGCAAAACGATTAGTCCACGAACGTATAAAACAACACGCATAACATCGCCCCATCTTGCTCAACACTCGTCGTACATCACTTGTTAGACACGATTTGCACCCGTAATAAGGTTTGCAAGTCCTTATTACGCACACACGTCGTCTCAACTCGTTAGTACAATGACCGCCTCGCTCGATGATATAACCAACACAACGACGATTCCACGCGATATAAACATACGCAAGAATTACATCACAACACAAGCCAAAATCCTAGTTAGTTCACCTATACGCTAAGGCACTAACCAAGTTCCCATTCCGACCCGTACACCTACAAGTCCCGCAGCAAATAAGCACACACAAAAGTCTAAGTCTAGGCACCTATCTCAAGTCACCTAAATCCCTTAGACCATGCTCTAATACCACTTGTAACATCCCAACCCGTATTAAACCGGCCCATAAAATTTTTACCTTTTAATATACGTTAAATAATACTTTAGGTCCCATTACACATTTACCAAAACATATTTGTTACCAAAGTAAGTTCAACGAACTTAAAGCATACATTAATAATTTAAACTTCTCAATACAATAATACGTAGTTAAATCATAAACCGATTATAATCATTATGACCCGACTAGTTACGTTTACACAAAACCGAGCATGGTGATTTGGGACTACGCTACCCAAATCCTAATCGAGTACAAAAGCAAGATCTTCTAAGCAACCTTGCCAAGATCTCTAATCCCCAAGCTCACCCGAGCCGCCAAGCATGCGAACCTATAAAAATATCAACAACGAGAGGGTAAGCTAATGCTTAGTAAGTGGAAATATACTACATACATATATATGCATAAAATGGACACGCCACAAAATATCAAATACCGCATACCGGAGCATCCAAGCATAAAGGCAAGCTAATACTAAGCATATCGTACGATCACTAAGCAACGAGCTAAAGATACATCAACAAAATATAAGTTCACCAATGACGATATGAACAACGCCAATAAGCTACACCCAAAGGTTTAGCTACACCACAACAATTCATTAATATATATATATATATACAACAATACGACAAACGTCGATGTTCACAACATCCATAGTACTCAAGATCTCATGGCTAGCCCAACTAATGGTATCGTCAACATCGAACTTAAATCCCATTCGCCTATATTAATGTGGTATCGTCAACACCGAACTTTAAACCCACATATGAGGTATCGTCAACAACGAACTTTAAACCCTCATCAACGTCACTACAATAATCGTATGGCATCGTCAACATCGAACTTTAATTCCATACGTATAAGGTATCGTCAACAACGAACTTTAAACCCTCATCAACATCACAAATATACTCTAGGGTATGGTATTGTCAACATCGAACTTCAACCCATACCCCACAAATAAATAACTCATATACATACGTATATAATTATTCCACTCACAAGCCCATGTGATAATGTACACACGAAGTGTGCACCTCGCCAAAGGTGGTCAACCAAAATGCACATCCGTGCCAATTGGACATGTACACAACTCCATCAATTCCACCTATATGTGAAGTGAGCTCTATAGCCGAGAACCACTTCACCCGACCCGCACCCATCCTACACATACATATGCATATAGGATATTAACACTCACCTTGTCGCCTTGAAGAAATGCTTCCAAGTAATCCGCAACTCGTCAATGGAATGTACCTAATCCATTATCACAAATTTAACAACACACTTAGATTGGATCTACAAACCAACCCAATTCGACACTTAGTGCAATTTCGACCCAAATGCACTTCCAAGGACAAACCGCGCCCAAACTACCCAATAATCACTAACACAAGTGATAATGGTCCTAATATGTCAATTAAACCCGAACACAAGTGTTAAACACTTAACGTTCTCAAAATCGCCCATAAACCCTAATTTTGACCCATAAGGTCAAAATCTCACCATTTACAAGTTTTGACACCAAAACATGTTTAACTCGGTTTTATACTTCAACTTAATCCATTTTAAGTTTACAAACCTCATCGAATCGACATTCAGGTCATAATCATCAACAAACCCTACTTTTGACTCTAGTCAAAATTAGTCAATCACGAAAACCCTAAAAGTCTCCAAAACACCATTAATCACTAATGCTAGTTATTGTACATCATTTACAAGTCTTAAACATGGTTAAATCATTAACCAACCCAAATCCTGCCGTTAACACTTATAAACCCGAATCTTGGCGTTAACCTTCAATTAACAACTAAATGGGTTCTATCTATGAATCATACAATCAAAAGCCCCAAATTTGAATGATGAAAACGAAAATGATATTCGGAGTTAGAGCTTACCACTAGTATCACCGTGTAGCTAAGAACGAGGAGAACAAACTAGTCAACTACGCCAAAGATCAAAACCCGCTTCTTCCTTCCCAAAATCCCACTTGAATCACTTGAGGATTTTAAGTTTTGAGAGGAAAATAGGAAAGAAAAGGAAAAAGAAAATAAAGAAAATGAATGAGTGGATGAGGTTAAAGCCTCAAATCTGGCTCAAACTTGAAATGACCAAATTGCCCTTGAACTTCATTTAAAATAACAAGAATCCGGTGCCAGTTCGCACTTTATGCTGCGCCGCGGCCTAATTCGTCGCGCCGCGACCTATAACTAGGTCTGGGATCATTTTATATCAAGCTTCTGATCTGGATTCTTTCGAAACGCCGCGCCGCGGCTTCATTTGTCGCGCCGCGACACTCTGCTTTCCCTGATTCATTTTTCTCGCGTACTAACTTCAACATGCGAGTACGCCTTGAACTATCCGTAAACTAGTCGTACGCACACTTTACACCTATAAGTCATGTACGGGGAAAACGGGGTGTTACAATTATTCAATTACATGTTTGATTTTACACTTAGATATACTCGAAGCTTTCTAGAAAACATCATTCATATCTTACGAAGTTCGCAAGAATTCACAAGCATCAACATCCGTCACCAAGTAATGTCAATAAGAATAAATAATAAAGTATTGATTACATTAGTGAAATACTCCGCGAAGAATATGTAATCTCTATTGTTTTAGAGATTATTCATTTCTAATTGCAGCCGAAAATCAAATGAGCTTAATTTAATATTAACTCATCAAATCTGTATTACATTTGAAGAAAATATACATATATTTTCATAAAGACTGTAATAAAAATTCTCCTGTACCAAAATATTACTTGTGAAACTTTTAACAGGTAGGTAATACCCGAGAGATATATAAATTCACAATTAATATATTGCATTCTTCGAATCTGATTCAACAATCATCAACTATACTCACTACTTTCATAACGATATACATTTTTTCATATAAATCAAAACAACTGTTCTCATCCAAATTCAATTTCATATTCTAATTTTAACAGATCAGAATCCAAGTCAAGACTCAACGGGAGACATCACTCTTAAATATCTACATCTTTCAAAGCAATACTTTGACTTCAAAACTGTGCTAAAATATCACTTCTATTCATTAAACCCATAAAACAATTTTTGTGTTATTCAAAAATTCATTGCAATCTACATTCAAACCCTTCATGATTCTTGAAAACACCTCAATTAAGAAACAATCGAGATGACGATCCAACCACATGTTATCCACAATCATGCATCTGGAAAACTCCCAGTTTAACACAAATCCGTGAGCCATTAGCATTGTTGTTGCTAAAAATAACCTTGCAATTCCTTTTCAAAGTAGCCAGTTTTGTCACGGCTCCAGCAAGTCAACTTCGACTTTTCAATCAGATTAGCCGTATTATAACCTCAATATATACGTTGCCCTTTCGCCATCGTTACCGGAGCACCTTTTATATTCCACTATATTATCAGCAGATGTACTAGCAACTTCGGCTTTAGTCTCTCTAAAAAATATCTATATTATTCATGAAACCCCATCATGTACTCACCTACATCCTGTAACAATAATTGCCATACCAATTACCGGGAATCATTAACCATCAATCTCGAATCTCGCAGCGTTTTCACTTCAATTATATGTATACATATAATGTGTAACTCCTGGAAAATTTTATATTCAATTCTGAATTTCTGAAAAGCACCCAGTCTACGAATCAATACCCTGAATTTTAAAAAAACTAAATGAAGTAGCAAAAACTGTAGACAATTGTAATAGTCAAAAGTTTGATGATAAAGAATAGTGTGTTGGCAAAGCTCAGAAAAAGTGAAGGTTTGGAATTGGAAAACGGATTGAGCAAACTATGAAGGAGGCTGTGGACAAATCACAAAGACTAAATATGCCTTCAAAGAATCCAAATGATTCAGTGTCTGCTAAAGTCTTTAGCGAATACCTTGCTCCTTACTCTAAACCCTTGCAGACAATATTCTTCATCATCCTTTGATCTTAGATATTCTAAGATATCATCATATCTTTCATTATAAATATCCTCGATATTTCTAAAGATAACTTCATAACCATTCTTATCTGAAATCATTTATCTCCTCACGTTATATGTATCACATCATAAAGGAAACTGTTTTAGTTTCTAAACATCTGAAACCTCTGAGTGTAAAGTATGAATGTTTTTGAAGTAATGTTGGGAACTGAAGCATGAGTTAGTATAATATAATGACACTTGATCAACGTGATTATATTACAATAAGTCATGTTGAGTTTCTAATGGAACGTGATGATTCACATATCATAACGTCATCATGTGCCATGATTACACGACTCTTACATTCTATCTAATATATAAACATATCAAGAATATAATTTCTTGATAATTCTATCTTTTCTCTTGAATTCTGGTAATTTAACCAATCAAGATCGTGCTATTACAATTTCTCTCTTAGAACATTAGTCATTGTTCATTCGAAACTCCATACCTACAAATTCTGGACCATTATTTGCGAAGAGAAAACAAAAGCATGAAGCTCCGAAATAGAAATGGGAGTATAAATCGCAGCAAATAGGAGAGAGAATTAACTGTGAATGTCAATGATTATAGAAAGACAGAAGCATGGATTCCAAAATATAAGGGAAGAAATAAAGTCCAACAACCACTCAGAAATTACAAACCGTGTATATCGATGCATGTAGCTATATAAAGACACGGGAGAACTAAAAACACTAGAAAACCAAGAAGTAAATAGATTCTTCCAGCGGCAGATGAAAAAGAAGAATCATAGATGTGACGACCCAAAAATTTCCGACCAAATTTAAACTTAACCTTTATATGTTTCCTACACGATAAGCAGAATTTGTAATGTTGAATCTCAAAAAGTTTGGAACTGCATTCATGTAATCAATTACCCTTTGACCGTGTTCGACGATTCACGAACAATTATGTGTATATAGATATGTATATATAATATATAATATTAACTGAAAACATTAACAAAGTATTAGATATATGATATTATGATATGATTACGGGCCAATGTTATGAGGTCCACTGTGATTTAAGAAATCTATTCTTTTTGACAATATTCGAAAAATGGTAAAGTGATTTATAAGTAAGAACAAAGGTGTCAATTAACGGGAACTAGACAAGGGTTAGTGGAAATTCCTGTTTATTTTTCAAAGCATGTTTTATAATATTTTCCTCGTGACCTTGATAAGATAACTATGTTAACCTTCATTTTATTTAATATGAAAGTAAGAACGTGGAGTGTAAATAACTTAGATGTTGGATATCGACAAGTTAAGTAACTCGACATTTTTCATTAAGATGATTTCATACGTTTATTTAACCTTTGAACTTTATCCCATGCTTCACCAACAGACTATAATTTAAAAATTTGAAACCTATTATGAATATATATAATTCTACTTTTCTAAAATGTTTTATGATATAACGATTTAAATTAATATTAAATATATTTATACGCGTATTATACGTACATAGTTTTATACTTTTACTATATTTCAACTTTACATTTACTTTACTTTTACTTTACTTTAACTTTCATAATTCATACTTTAATAATTCACTTTAATAATTCACTTTAATAATTCATACTTTAATAATTCACTTTAATAATTCATACTTTAATAATTCACTTTAATAATTCAAAAATCTATTATAAATAGAATTCAATAGTTTCATTATTTCATAGAAACTTGAAAATATATTTCTCTAAACTCTCTCAATCGAATTACATATATATATTTACTTAGTATTATTTCAAAATATTATTCGTATACATAAAATACTACGACGAAGTTATATTCAGACGATTTCAAAATAAGTTTTCAAACGGGATAGAGCTAAGGAAATTATGGGTTATAGCTATGGAGGTTATGGGTATTGGTCGAGGGTATTGCTCGTGAGGTCAACCTAACGTTTATCATTTTCGTTGCGTCTACGTACTTTCCTGCAATATTGAATCACAATATTGATACGTGAGCATTCATATCTTACCTTTTATATATTAATAGTGTATCCCTGACTAGTGCTCGAGTATATATGATTATGCATGTTTGTATGCTTAGTTTCGTCGTTAAATAGTTTATGATAAATCACGAATTTGATACATATGCTACTGAGATAAGGTATACGATATACATGTCGTTGAAAAGCTAAAGAAAAATTAATAACTTTTCATTTAGAAATCGTGTGGTTTCGATGAACGGATTAAAAGATATGGTCAACTGAATTATCATTAATTTTAATATTATTATTAAAATGATTATTATAATTGTTATCAGTTGATGTTATTACTAAAATTATCTTTATTACTAAAAATTAATATTTTTATTGAAACTATCATTTTATTATTTTTATCATTATTATTATTGTCAATATTATTTTATCAAATAAATATGCGTACAAAGATATTTTTACCACACGTAATATAATTACATTAATAATACATACCACTATATTTTTATGATATTAAGTGAATTTTATAAATTTTATTACTTGAGATATATAAAAGTATATTTTTATCATATATGAATTTTAATATAAATTTTTATTTATTAATAAATGACTTGTATTATTTAGTATAATAAGATCTGATAAATATATTTAAATATATAAAATGACTATATATAAGTTATATAATAAACATGTTTAGATTTTGGAAGTCATTTTGGGTCAAGTTGACTTTTGTTGACTTTTGCATGCCGGTCTCGAGCATTAGGATTGTGATACACTACGACTTGACCTAAATTGTTAGACAGATATTGACCAACATATAAATATATATACTTAATATAGGTTCGTGAATCCGAGACAAACCCTGCACTTGTTCAGTGCCGTCATATACATAATTGCTATGAAATACAGTATTGTGAGTTTCATTACTCCCTTTTTATATATTTTTGGGCTGAGAATACATGCACTGTTTTATAGCTGTTTTACGAAATGGACACAAGTACTAAAAACATATTCTACGTTGAGTTGTACCACTTTGCATATTTTTCCCTAATAGCTTGGTAACTACCATTTACATGCGGTTTTGTAAACGCGAATCCTGTTGATAGATCTATCGGGCCTGACAACCCCAACCGGACCGGACGACCAGTATTCAACGGTTGCACAGTACTTCGTTTCAGTGACTACACTTGGTACAGTGTAGTGAGATTTCATAATAAAGGGAATATGTGACGTTGATTAAATGTTAAGTATGGTTACCAAGTGCTCAACCACTTAGAATATTTTTATTAAAACGTTTATGTATATGAAATCTTGTGGTCTATTACTATTACGGAAATGATTGATTATGATAAACTAATGAACTCACCAACCTTTTGGTTTACACTTTAAAGCATGTTTATTCTTAGTTATTAAAGAAATCTTCCGCTGTGCATTAGCTCATTTTAAGGATATTACTTGGAGTCATTCATGACATACTTTGAAAGACGTTACATTCGAGTCGTTGAGTTCATCAAGATTAATATTAAGTCAATTATAGTTGGATGTAATATGAAATGGTATGCATGCCGTCAATTTTAGATGTAAAGAAAGTTTGTCTTTTAAAAACGAATGCAATGTTTGTAAAACGTATCATATAGAGGTCAAATACCTTGTGATGTAATCAACTATTGTGAATCGTTTATAATGTATATAAACGGGTCCTTTCAGTTGGTATCATAGCGGTGGTCTTAGCGAACCAGGTCTCGCATTAGTGTGTCTAACTGATAGTTGTTAAGATGCATTAGTGAGTCTGGACTTCGACCGTGTCTGCATGTCAAAAAGTTTGCTTATCAATTCTAGTCGGAAATCATCTACTTATCATCCTTAGTAAATTACCTGCTTATCATCTTAAGTCTAGATGCGTTTTCCTGCATTTATTGCATAATAGTGTATAGACGGATTCTTATCTTAGCACATCTATTACTGTGAACTTTGACTGACATCTTTTCAAAGATTCTCCGTAATTTACGAAATTTTGGTATTATATATACATATGCAAATTATGTAATTGAAGAATACCAAATCTAAATTCTACAATCTATTTCATACCAAAAATTCTTTCCCTGATCCTACGAGATGGATCCCTCAACCAGTTCGAATTCCTCAGATTCCAACAGCTATTCCGATATGGATATCTACCTGAGCTCCGAAAGTAGCGTCACCGGAATGGATCAACCAATTTCCCATCATCTATTTTAGATGAATTGGGGATGGGTCCGTAGTCAACTCAACCACTGGAGACAAGAAGAAGGTGATCCCTTCCATCCACCACATTGCCCTCTTGGCGATAAACCTGAAGCACTTACCGGCGAACCTGTTCGAGACACCATTTTCTCACTCATTGCTAGAGTATCTCGTCATGATTATATACTATCCCATATTGCGAATCTTATTCATCCGCTCATTCCAACTGCCAATCATCCCGGTGTACTAGCAGAAATTAACGAACTTCGCGCCCTAGTAGTGGCTTTGGAACTCATGGTGCAAGGATTATAAACACCATCAGCAGCACCAGCAGCATAACCAATACCGCCAGTAACATCCACATCGTAAGCCTCAATACCACAAGCTTCAGCAGCATCACCAGCAGTTACCGGCAGTATCATCAGCATCAATAATATCGTCAGCACCACCATCACCGTCAGTACTGTCAGCATCATCAGCACTAGCAGCACCTATAACATCACAAGTTCCGTCAGTTCAAGAATCGTCGTGGACATCATCATTGATCAACAACGAGTATTTTATATCAACGAGTTATGAAGTATTAACTCATTCTTCTGAAGAAATTATATATATATATATATATATATATATATATATATATATATATATATATATATATATATATATATATATATATATATATATATATGAATGCTGAAACTATAAAAATCTTTCGTACTAAGCTATTGAATATGAATTGAAAAAGGGTAGATACTACTCAGTTAAATTCATATTACTAATATGCTATGATGTACATCCTTCGTTAACAACCTAATCATCGTAACTACAATCTTTTATTCAATTAGATGAATTCGGTTTCACAATAAACCAAGTGTATCATTCAATAACATGTTTGATTTTACACTTTCATCTTCAATGTACTCGAAACTTACTGGAAAACAACATTCGTATCTTGTGAAGTTAGCAAGAGTTCTATGAGCATCAGCATAATTCACTAAGGAAATATCTATAAGAATAAATATTGAAGTATTGATTACATTAGCGAAATACTCCGCGAAGATTATGTAATCTCTAATGTTTTAGAGATTATTCTTTACCAATCCAAGCCGAAAATCAAATGAGCTTAATATGATATTAACTCAGTAAATTTGTATTACATCTGAAGAAAATATACATACATATATTTTCATAAAGACTGTAATGAAAAATTCTTGTTCAAAATATTTTTTTTAACGGGTAGGTAATACCCGAGAGATATATAAATGCACAATTAATATATTACATTCTTCGATTCTAATTCAGTAAATCATCAACTATACTCCCTATTTTCATAACAGTATACCTTCTTTTATAAGAAATCAAAACAACCATACTCATTCAAATTCAATCACCTATTCTGATTTTTGAAATCTCAGAATGCAACTCGAGATATAAGCAAAACCATCACTCTTAGATCCTTACATTTTTTCAAAGCTATACTTTGACTTCAAAACTGTGATAGAACATCACTTTTAATTGTAACACTCAAAAGGATACGAGAATCAATCGAGATTCATGACGAATTTATCCTTTGGATATTGACAATGACAAGCTACATTTAAAATGCTTCAAAATTTTGGAAGACACTTCAAATAATGAACAATCGAGATGATGATCCAATCACACATTACCTGAAGTCTTGTACCTGAAAAACTCTCGAACCCAAAGTCATAGTTTAATACATACCCGCGTTGAATTCTTTAGCATTTATTAGCAAAAACAACCTTACGATTCTTTTCAAAGTAGCCAGTTTTGTCACAGCTCCAACAAGTCAACTTCGACTTTTCAGTAAAACTAATTTTATTATAACTTCGATAGATACGCTGCCCTTTCACCATCGTTACTGGGGAACCTTTCATATCTCACCACATTAGCAGTAAACTTATCAACAACTTCATTAACCTTCGACTTAAACCTCTCCGAAAAGTCACTATACTTATTCATTGAAACTTCATCTCTTACTCATCCGCATCTTGCAACAAGAATTGCCATACCAATTACTGAAAATCAGCAATCAGTATTTTGAAATCTCGCAGCGTTTCTACTTCAATAGTTATATATACATATAACGTCTATCTCCTAAACTTACACACTTCGAATGTGAAGTTTCTAAAAAACATCTCAAACTGTGAATTAGTTCTAGAAATGCTAATGAAGCAGCAGAAACTGTAAACGACTTTAACAGTCAAAAGTTTGATGACAAAGAATAATGTGTTGGTAAAGCCCAGAAAAAGAGAAGAGTTGGTACTGAACAATGGATTGAGCAGACCGTGAAGGAGACCAAGGACAAATACAAGGACCAAAGTCTGTATTTAAAGAATCTTGATGATTCTGTTTCTGACGAAGTCATTAACGAATACCTTGCTCCTGACTCTAAACCTTTGCAGACCTTATTCTTCATCATCATCTTATCTTAAATATTATAAGATATCGTCGTATCTCTCATTATACATATTCTCCATATTTCTAGAGATATTTTCACAACTATTCTTATCTGAGATCATTTATCTCTCCATAATATCTGCAACATAAAAGAAACTGTGTTAGTTTCTAAAATTTGAAAAAATTCAAATATGAATGTTTTGAAGTAGTGTTGGGAACTGAAGCATGAGTTAGTATAATATAATGACACTTGATCAACGTGATTATATTACAGTAATTCATGCTGAGTTTCTAATGGAACGTGATGATTCACAGAACATACCGTCATCATGTGCCATTTACACGACTCTTACATTCTACCAAATCTCCAAACATATTAAGAACATATCTTCTTGATAGTTCTATCTTTCCGGATATTCTGGTAATTTGCCAAATCAAGATCGTACCATTACGATTTCCTTCTTAGAACATTAACTATGTTCATCCAAAACTTCATACCTACTAATTCTGGACCATTATTCGCTTGACTTAAAGCCGAGAAGAGACAACAAAAGTATGAAACTCCAAAATGTAAGGGAGAATATAAAGTCCAATAACAACACATAAATTACAAACCGTGTATATCAATGTTTATCGAAACATAAAGACACGAGAGAATTAAAAACACTATAACCCCAAGGGCGAAGTAGAAGAAAATAGATTCCTCCGGTGAAAGTTGGAAAAGGAGAATGATTGTTACGATAGTAAGGATAAGGACAAGGATTAGAACTGGATTAAGCATTTTCGCAATCTTTTGAAATTGGAATTGAGTATAGAAGTGGTAAAAACTAATGGAATGGAAAAGATAAATATATAAGGGAAATATCAGACGTAGTAATCGGGACAGATCATCGCATTTAATTAAAGAGATCCTAATTTCCTTAAATCTCAAAGAAACAGATCTTATAGATTTCCAAGATTTTTTATTTTTTTTTTGAATCCCTTGAATTCCGGAATTCAACCATGACTACGTCAAAAATTATGACGAAACTTATTTTCCTCATTCCACTATTTTGTGATAGCTTCACTCATACGCTTCGAGTAATCGGATCATTTTATCCATATTACTCTATGGTAATAAAATCCTAGCTATCAACACATATCCGTCATGAAAACATTTTTATGGTTAGCCATGACGACCTCGATCAAATTTCGGGACGAAATTTCTTTAACGGCTAGGTACTGTGACGACCCAAAAATTTCCGACAAAATTTAAACTTAATCTTTATATGTTTCCAACACGATAAGCAGAATTTGTAATGTTGAATCTCAAAAAGTTTGGAACTACATTCATGTAATCAATTACCCTTTGACCGTGTTCGACGATTCACGAACAATTATGTGTATATAGATATGTATATATAATATATAATATTAACTGAAAACATTAACAAAGTATTAGATATATGATACTTTACATGAACGTATTTGTTTCGATATATTTATCGACAGAATTAAGAGATAATATCAAATGATTGAATTATCAGATACATTATGATATGATTACGGGCCAATGTTATGAGGTCCACTGTGATTTAAGAAATCTATTCTTTTTGACAATATTCTGAAAATGATAAAGTGATTTATAAGTAAGAACAAATGTGTCAATTAACGGGAACTAGACAAGGGTTAGTGGAAATTCCTGTTTAATTTTCAAGGCATGTTTTATAATATTTTCCTCGTGACATTGATAAGATAACTATGTTAATCTTCATTTTATTTAATATGAAAGTAAGAACGTGGAGTGTAAATAACTTAGATGTTGGATAACGACAAGTTAAGTAACTCGACATTTTTAATTAAGATGATTTCATACGTTTATTTAACCTTTGGACTTTATCCCATGCTTCACCAACAGACTGTAATTTAAAAACTTGAAACCTATTATGAATATATATAATTCTACTTTTCTAAAATATTTTATGATATAACGATTTAAATTAATATTAAATATATTTATACGTGTATTATACGTACATAGTTTTATACTTTTACTATACTTTAACTTTACATTTACTTTACTTTTACTTTACTTTAACTTTAATAATTCATACTTTAATAATTCACTTTAATAATTCACTTTAATAATTCACTTTAATAATTCATACTTTAATAATTCACTTTAATAATTCATACTTTAATAATTCACTTTAATAATTCATACTTTAATAATTCACTTTAATAATTCATACTTTAATAATTCACTTTAATAATTCAAAAATCTATTATAAATAGAATTCAATAGGTTTCATTATTTCATAGAAACTTGAAAATATATTTCTCTAAACTCTCTCAATCGAATTACATATATATATTTACTTAGTATTATTTCAAAATATTATTAGTATACATAAAATACTACGATGGAGTTATATTCAGACGATTTCAAAATAAGTTTTCAAACGGGATAGAGCTAAGGAAATTATGGATTATAGCTATGAAGGTTATGGGTATTGTTCGAGGGTATTGCTCGTGAGGTCAACCTAACGTTTATCATTTTCGTCGCGTCTACGTATTTTCCTACAATATTGAATCACAATATTGATACGTGAGCATTCATATCTTACCTTTTATATATTAATAGTGTATCCCTGACTAGTGCTTGAGTATATATGATTATGCATGTTTGTATGCTTAGTTTCGTCGTTAAATAGTTTATGATAAATCACGAATTTGATACATATGCTACTGAGATAAGGTATATGATATGTATGTCGTTGAAAAGCTAAAGAAAAATTAATAACTTTTCATTTAGAAATCGTGTGGTTTCGATGAACGGATTAAAAGATATGGTCAACTGAATTATCATTAATTTTAATATTATTATTAAAACGATTATTATAATTGTTATCAGTTGATGTTATTACTAAAATTATCTTTATTACTAAAAATTAATACTTTTATTGAAACTATCATTTTATTATTTTTATCATTATTATTGTCAATATTATTTTATCAAATAAATATGCGTACAAAGATATTTTTACCACACGTAATATAATTACATTAATAATACATACCACTATATTTTTATGATATTAAGTGAATTTTATAAATTTTATTACTTGAGATATATAAAAGTATATTTTTATCATATATGAATTTTAATATAAATTTTTATTTATTAATAAATGACTTGTATTATTTAGTATAATAAGATCTGATAAATATATTTAAATATATAAAATGACTATATATAAGTTATATAATAAACATGTATAGATTTTGGAAGTCATTTTGGGTTAAGTTGACTTTTGTTGAGTTTTACATGTCGGTCTCGAGCATTAGGATTGTAATACACTACGACTTGACCTAAATTGTTAGACAGATATTGACCAACATATAAATATATATATACTTAATATAGGTTCATGAATTCGAGACAAACCATGCACTTGTTCAGTGCTGTCATATACATAATTGCTACGAAATACAGTATTGTGAGTTTCATTACTCCCTTTTTATATATTTTTGGGCTGAGAATACATGCACTGTTTTATAGCTGTTTTACGAAATGGACACAAGTACTAAAAACATATTCTACGTTGAGTTGTACCACTTTGCATATTTTTCCCTAATAGCTTGGTAACTACCATTTACATGCGGTATTGTAAATGCGAATCCTGTTGATAGATCTATCGGGCCTGACAACCCCAACTGGACTGGACGACCAGTATTCAACGATTGCACAGTACTTCGTTTCAGTGACTACACTTGGTACAGTGTAGTGAGATTTCATAATAAAGGGAATATGCGACGTTGATTAAATGTTAAGTATGGTTACCAAGTGCTCAACCACTTAGAATATTTTTATTAAAACGTTTATGTATATGAAATCTTGTGGTCTATTACTATTACGAAAATGATTGATTATGATAAACTAATGAACTCACCAACCTTTTGGTTGACATTTTAAAGCATGTTTATTCTCAGGTATTAAAGAAATCTTCCGCTGTGCATTAGCTCATTTTAAGGATATTACTTGGAGTCATTCATGACATACTTTGAATGACGTTGCATTCGAGTCGTTGAGTTCATCAAGATTAATATTAAGTCAATTATAGTTGGATGTAATATTAAATGGTATGCATGCCGTCAATTTTAGATGTAAAGAAAGTTTGTCTTTTAAAAACGAATGCAATGTTTGTAAAACGTATCATATAGAGGTCAAATACCTCGCGATGTAATCAACTATTGTGAATCGTTTATAATGTATATGAACGGGTCCTTTCAACAGATATGAAAGTTAGGAGTATATCAAGAATCATAATTGGATGGAGCATATTGACAAATACATTAAAGTATGAGTTGAGAGAGAAAGAATAGAAGGTGTGAGTTGTAAGGAAACGAAGGGGGTGGATTTATAGTAAAATATCCGACAGAGCAATCAAAATAGATGATCGCATTTAAAGCGGATCCTAATTCCCTTGATTACCGAATAATCAAATCTTATTATGAAGATTTTCTCCAAATCTCTTGAACTTGGAAATCAATCCTATCTACATCAAGAGATATGACGAATCTACACCTACTCATTTCACTCTTTTGTGGTAGCTTCACTCGTACTCTTCACATAAACACATTGTCTTATCCATATTACTTAATGATAATAAAACTCTAATTTCCAACTCATAAGAATCATTAAAACATACTTATTGTCAGCTATGACCATCCCAATCAAATTTCGAGACGAAATTTATTTAATGGGTAGGTACTGTGACAACCCGAAAATTTCCGACCAAATTTAAACTTGATCTTTATATGTTTCCGACACGATAAGCAAAGTCTGTAATGTTAAAATCTCAAAAACTTTGAACTGTGTTCATGTATTCATTTACCCATCGACTGCTCTTGACGATTCACGAACAATTATGTGTAAAACGACCCGAATTTTTCCGTTAATTTATATGAGTTTAATATTTACACAATTAAATGTTTCCAACATGTTAAGCAATCAAACTTGTTAAGACTTGATTAATTGAAACGGAATTTATGTAAACGTTTGACCACCCTTTTATTCTTACGATTCACGAACGTCATAACTTGTATTAATTATATATATATGTGTGTGTGTGTGTGTGTGTGTGTGTGTGTATATATATATATATATATATATATATATATATATATATATATATATATATATTTAACTTGAAAATATGATAATTAAATATCTCATTAAGTATATTAACAAAGTATTATATATATTTTCATACTACTAATTTAAAGAGTTTTTGAACAATATATATGTTACTATTTAAACGACGTAATTAACTTATGTTAAAATGTATTTACAAATAAAGTATTACGAGTGTAAATACATCCTTACAAGTATTAAATACACTTTATAATATACAAATACATATAAAGGATAGCTATACTCATATTTTTGTTCAATTTCCTCAAGAATTCTACTCGCATTCATACGATATTTTTACCCGTATTATACATAGCTTCTAGAAGTATTTACTATTGGTATATACCAATAGAAATCTGAAATTATTTGTGTAATATGTCATCCAGGACCTAATCAATTTAATATGTCATCCATGAATTAATACATTTTAACTTATCTTAGATATTTTTACTAAAATCCAAATTTTCAAGCCTATAAATAAGCACCATTTCTAACTCATTTTTACACATTCATTTTCCAAATTTTACTTCCAATTTTCACACACACTTGCAAGAACTCTCTCAAGTTTTGTTCTACTACTTCTTTCTAGCAACTTTTTATTCTAAACTTGAGGTAAAAACTCTACTTCAACTCTTGTTCAATTCATATGTTTATAGCTATCTATATAAGAGTTTATAAACTAGAACATAGTTTAGTTGATTCTAAACTTGTTTGAAGAACTAATCTAATCTTTCTAACTTAACTCTAATAACACTTATTTATATGTATTATGATGTTATATTAAGTTAATATAAGAACTTATAATTTGCACATATGAAGAACACCTTGAAACTTAACAGATATCGTTTAATCTCCATTCGGTAAAAAGCGGGCTGTTTTGGGTTGGGAATTAAAAACCTATCTTAGACTTTGATTTCGAGGCTAAGACTTTGGAAATATGTTAATATATGTAAATAAGACTTCCAGTATTTGTTTCATGATTTTAGACAAAGTGGAAGTATTTTATCAAAAATCATATATTGGGTGGGTGTCGGGATTCTTCCAAATCTATCCACCGGCACAAAAAGAGGGTAAAACTCTGAATATTAATACATGAGCTAAACTTTTCGAAATTTTTTTGAAAAATTAACTTCTTAAGGAATCCATAGCAATTTGATTCACTTTAAACGGAGTTGTAATGAATATTTGGCGAGCAAAACAAAATCTGCTAAAATTAATGCTGTATGGACGAAATTTATATTGTAAAAACTATATTAACCATATCCTTGCTAACTTTTCCTATATCCTATATATATTTGGACATGTTATCATTAGTATAACAAAATATTATAATCTTAGTTAATTACGAGATTGTGTGTGTGTGTGTGTATATATATATATATATATATATATATATATATATATATATATATATATATATATATATATATATATATATATATATATAATAATCTTGGTATATTCCATGACAATAAGTATGCAATACGTTTTGATAAATCCTAAGACAATAATTATACAATACGTTTTGATAAATTCTAAGACAATGCGTATACAATACGTCTCTGGGTTGATGCAAAGACAATACGTATACAATACGCCGTGGGGTAATTCTAAGATTATATATATACCGATTATTGGATTGTTGGACATTTCGGACTATTTTGGACTACTAACAAAGGACTATTAACATAAAAATGTTAGAAATTAATATATAAGTATTCTATGAACTTGTTTTATTTTATTCACATGTTGTATTATTATCTGAATTATTATTATTGTTATAGGTTCGTGAATCCAAGGACGACGGCTATATTTTTAATAAGCTAAAAACTTATTATTAATATACTTTTACTACCGTGAGTATATAGTCCCATTTTTAAACTCTAAAAATATTTTGGGATGAGAATACATGCATTTTATATTTTACGCTATGGACACAAGTACTTAAAATATATTCTACGTTGAGTTGTACCACCTTGCATATCTTCCCTAATAGCTTGGTAACTAATATTTACATGTTGTAAGAACATGTAAGCGCGAATCCTATTGATAGATCTATCGGGTTTGACAACCTCAACCGGGTTAGTCGCTCTAGTATCATAAACGGTTGCATAGTACTTCATTTTTACTACACTTGGTACAGTGTAGGGAGATTTCATAATAAAGGGAATATGCTACATTAATTGTTAAGTATGGTTACCGAAGCGCTTAACAACTTATAGAATACTTTTATACACTTGCGAGTGTACATATATTTATAACTATGAAATCTTGTGGTTTATATTTATATCGATGTTAAACCTATATATCTCACCAACCTTTGTGTTGACTGTTTAAGCATGTTTATTCTCAGGTCCTTAAGAAAGTCTTTTGTTGTTGCATAATCTGAGCAAGCTGTGCATGGAGTCTCATGCTTTTAATTAAATAAAGTGTTGCATTCAATAAAACCTTTGTCATGTATTATATTTAACTGTTATGTCAAGTGTGTAGTATTTGAAAACCGATGTATTATGGGGATTATTCCCTAAATAATCGCCCAATTGTTTAAAAGATGCATTATGTATAATAATGGTGTGCTTTTTATGAAACGAATGCAATATTTTCTAAAACGTATCATATAGAGGTCAAATACCTCGCTATGGGACCAATGAATAACGTACTGCATTTATAGTAATATGGACGGGTCGTTTCAATAGAAGATGACAAAAAAGAACACCTTGATGAAGATGTTAATGAAGAAGTTAATACAGAGCAAGATCAACTAATAAGACGTATTGATGCAGAGCTAACAAATTTCAAAATGAAACCCAGTCCTCCACCAAGAAGAATGAAGTCTGAAAGAATCTTATTACAGAAGCTTTCAAAAAATGTTTTCGTCAAAGATGGCACAAGTATGAGTGAGAACAATCCAATCAAATTGTAATTTGTGATGTATAACTATAACTATGTTTGTTAATGTACTACTATAACTGAAGTTTTGATGCTACTATAACTATGTTTGTTAATGTATATTTGTGATTCTACTTTTTATTGGAGCTAATGAATATTTGTGATGCTCCTTTTGTATGAAGTTTTGATATGGTAATATAACTGTCTTTGTTTATGGTAATTTGCCAATGCAACAGTACTTAGGGTTATGATTAGGATTATGATTCTACATTGTTTGTTGATTAGATGGAGATCGTTAACATATGTATCCCGTTAACTTATTTAGACGTGTCACAGTTAAAGGCGTTAGTTAAAAACTAATTAGACGTGTGTTTTGAAACTTATTAGACGTGTTAAGCATTTAGACGTGTTCTCGGCAAATCTAATAAGACGTGTTGCCAATTAGACGTGTTCTTGTTTCATTCAGACATGTTCCTGGTATACATAATTAGACGTGTTGTTAATTAGACGTGTTATTTGGAATATTTGTTAGACGTGCTGTCAATTAGATCTGTTCTCGGAAAAAGTAATTAGACGTGGTTACCAATTAGAGGTGTTAAACTTATTTAGACGTGTTGAAGATATCTAATTAGACGTGTTGCGAATATTAATTAGACGTGTTCCGTGTTTTTTTTTTATAGAAATCTAAATTAGACGTGTTCCGTGTGATAAATTAGACGTGTTATATAGTGAACCCGTCTAAATGATGGGCTCTAAATGAGCCGAAATGTAGTAGTGACATCTACCATGTCGTTCCTTTCTATCAATAAAAAACGAAAAACACGATTACACATGACCCTTGATTGATAACTGCTAGATTGATAACTGCTATACTATTTCCTCTCCGATCTATTTCCTCTTTTCGTAAAATCAAAACCGCATCCCCATGTTCATCTCAAAACTTCCCCTTCACAAATATCACGCTCAATTTTTCTCAGTGGAACACTATACCTTTCCGGTCATCATCATATGTTAATTGATACTTAATAAGTATCAATAAATCTTTCTCGAACCCTAGACATTGATCAATCCTGTTTTATTACACCAATGAATACTTCATCGGTTTTTTAAAATTAGGGTTCGATTTATTCTGGTAACGATATAATACTTCGCGTTCCATCACTTTATGAAGATTATGATTTGATAGATCCTGTTTTGAGTACATTAGGATTTGATGAATCGGTATTTTAGTATTCCATATAATAACGAAGGATTCATCTTCCTTTAATGCTTCATGAATCTTCATGTTTGAGGTTTGATTTCTATACTTTCTTTTATTTGAATCTTAAATTTATTAGATGGTTATTTATTTATGACTCCGTATTATTATAAATTATTAACATATATGCTTTCTGTTTTTTATAATACTAATTTTGAGTTATATATCATGTTCCACTGTTTATTATATCAGTAGTTTTTATTATATGTGTACCATGAATCTTAAAGTGTGTTTCATTCTAAAATTTGGGTGTTAGTTGATTCAAACATATGTTGCTGAATGTTATGTAGGTTTATAAAAGTGATATCGGTTGTGGACTTTGCTGAGGAGAGAGAAAGTGAGGAATGAGGGTTACGGCAGAGCAAGTGATACGCGTTTTCGGTACAACGAGGGACTACAAGGTCGATTAACTAGGCTATTTGGAATCCAATTAACATCGTACATGTTTTTCAACTTCCCAAAAAGTTGGAATGTGGAGGACTTGTGGCGAAGTTTCAAACCGTTTGGTGACATTAGAGATATCTACCTAGCAAGGAAAAGATTGAGGAAAGGAAGCCGGTTTGCCTTTGCATGGTTCGGCAATGTCAAATGTGCTGATGAACTACTTGGAATGTTGGAGAAGATTAAGTTTGAAGGGGCTCTTATTCGTATTTTCAAAGCAACTGAAAGGGTAAATAGGTTACCTTCTCATCCAGAGAGTTATGAAGAAGGAAGAAATAGGGATGGACGCACGTTTAGGAATTCCTTTAGGGATGAAAGAAGATTTAGTGATGTGACTAGGAATCATTATGGAGATCTTAGGGATAAACTCAAGGCCAATCGTTTCAATGATAATCCAAGAAACCTGGGTAATGACTCAAGAGATAAGTTGAACACGCAAAGTAGGGTTGACTTAAGAGATAAGCTCAACAAGCAAAAAGAAAGGAAAGTGGAACCAGGAGTAAATTCCACATACAAGGAAGATAATGCAGACTACATGGATGAAAGAACGATAAGTGTAAAAGATCAAAGTTGCAATCTTGTGGGAAGATCCATCATATGTAAGTTAAAATCTTTTGATCTTTTCTTCAAGTTTGAAGATCTATGTAGGGTTGAGGGTATCCCATTGAATATGATTAAGTACCTGGGGGCATGGAAGTATTGGTAGTATTCGATAGTGATACCTCTGCTGCATTGATTATTGATAGTGAAGATCATGTCATGCATAAATGGTGCAATAGTATTCGTATTCTTAAAAAAATCCTATAAACTCCTGGGAGGTTAATTTGGGTGGATATCAGAGGGGTGCCTGTGATCAGTTGGGATGAATTAACTTTTAGAAAAAATAGCAGGGTAAGATTTTAGCTCTAGAAAACTGCAATATTGATGAATGCAATCAAAATTTACATAGAGCAAGTGTACTGGTCCATGTCAGAAGTAATACTCTCAATATTAATGGTTGGGTTAAGATAGCAGATGAAGAAAACACCCACTATGTTAGCGTCAAAGAGGATACTTCCAGAATAGTTCAATTCGATTTCGAGCCATCTTGTAACAATGATTTTATTCAACCAGAGAAATTGAAATCAGACGAAGACGATGAGTTTGTGGATGATACGTTTGAAGTATAAGATTTAGATGATGATGACGATTTAGATCTGGATCCAGATGATATGTTGGTGGAGAAAGAAGAAGATTCCGAACATTCAGGTCAAAAGTCCGGTAACAGGGAACAACATTCAGGCCAAAAATCCGGTAATAAGGAGAGGAACGATCGGAATATCAATGGTCATACTTGTAATGATGAGGAGTCAGGATGCTGGGGATTTAGGAACCCTTTCCAAGGTAGAAATAATAATAACGAAGGCGCTATGTCCTCTAAAACTCTACTGACCAAGAAATCGTTAGATGAAAACCCTATAATCGAGGAGTGTGACAATCAAGATAGCAGCTCATTTACATCAAGATCTATACTGAAGTTTAAGGATGCTGAAGGCGGGTCTATTTAAATTGAGGGTAGTGAAGGTGTACCAGTTCAAAATGAAGATGGGAAAGTTATATCGAATGGGAATTATGAAAGAAATGGTGGGCCTAACAACCCAACAACAAGTGAAGCCTCTCCAAAACCCATACAAGTGGAGGATACTGGTGGACTAAACGGACCAACTTTAGTTCAGGATAGTCTGATGACTCTCATGGGCCAAAAATAAATGATTTAAGCCCAACAAAGATGGCGTATGGGTACAAGCCTGGAACAGATAAAGAATCACGTGGCTGTAAGTAAACATCGAAGACTTCTGTAACCAAAAACAAAAGCAAAAGCGATAATTTACAGAAGACAAAGCTAGGAGATAGATCTAGGAAAAATTGTTGTTTGGCTTCAATTCAGAGATGGAAGACCTCCTTAAGGATGATGAATGTGAAAAATGTTGCCAGAAGAGGTAATCCTTTAGAATCTAAATGCTCATCTTGTCCAAGGGGGTGCGATTTGTCCAAATCCAATTCGAGTAATACAAGTTACAAACAACCCAATAAAAGTAGAAATAGCGATGATGGAGGTAGAAGAAGTCCAGGTTCCTATATGACTATCAACAACGAAGATTTATACGATTATGGATGCCGATTGAGACTTAAATGGCAGAAGAAATCTTTTGCTCAGTAAGTACTTGTCTCAACTCGTTTTCTTTTGTTTATTAATGAAGATCCTGTCATATAATATTAGGGGTTTTGGGTCGGGGAGGGAGAGTAAATTCGTTCCGACAAAAAAGATGATTTGTTTTGAGAGACCATCAATTTTAGCTATTCAGGAAACAAAATTAGGTCCTGCAGATAGATTTTGGCTGCAATCTTTGTGGGGTAATTCAGAGTTTGATTTTATACAAAAAGGAAAAGTGGGAAATCTGGAGGTCAATTACTAATTTGGGATAGTAGTTTGTTTGAGGCTATAGATATGATCTCTGTTGACTTTACGATTCGAATTAGAGGGAAATGGAAAAATAAAGATGAAGTTATCAATGTGTTGAATGTGTAAGGTCCGCATGATGATGATAAAAAAATAGGGCTTTTGGGATTCGTTGACTAAAGTTATTGATAATCATGATGAAGCATGGATACTTTGTGGCGATTTTAATGAAGTGAGAGATCAATCCAAAAGATTTAATTTGTATTTTTTGAACATAGGGCTCGGTGGTTCAATGACTTCATCAGGTGTAACGACTTGATTGATATTCCAATGGGTGGTAGAATGTTTATAAGGGTTAGCGATGACGACACTAAATTTAGTAAATTAGACAGATTTCTCGTTAACGAAAATTTTTATCTTTCATGGGTGAATCTATCTGCTATTGCACTCGAAAGAACTAAATCGGACCACTGTCCTATAGTGTTAAAAGATGAAGATAAAAATTTTGGTCCCAAATGTGACGACCCGAATTTTTCCGATTACTTGATTATACTATTTACATGATTTAATAATTTCAACTTGATAAGAAATGAATTTTAATAAGTCTTGAACCTCCGGAAAGAATTTTACACGAGCTCTTGGTCACCCTTTTATTCCTACGATTCACGAACGTCATAACTTGTATTAATTATATGTGTATATATATGTATGTATATGTATATGTATATATATATATATATATATATATATATATATATATATATATATATATATATATATATATATTTAACTTAAAAATATGATAATTAAATATCTCATTAAGTATATTAACAAGGTATTATATATACATTTTCATACTACTAATTTAAAGAGTTTTCGAATAATATATATGTTACTATTTAAACAACGTAATTAACTTATGTTAAAGTGTATTTATATACAATGTATTATGAGTATAAATACATCCTTAAAAGTATTGAATACACTTTATAATATACAAATACAAATAAAGGATAGCTATACTCGTATTTTCGTCATTTTTCTCAAGATTCCAACTCGTATTTATACAGTATATATACACGTATTATACGAAGCTTCTAGAAGTATTTACTATTGATATATACTAATAAAAATCTGTGTTAGTGGAGTATTATGTCATGCATGACATCATCAATCTTATTATGTCATGCATGACATCATCAATCTTATTATGTCATGCATGACATCATTAATTTAACTTATACTAGATATTAGTAAAAAAAAAAGACAACATAAAATATTTACTATTCGTATATACAAATAGTAATTTGATTGATTGATGTATTATGTCATGCATGACATCATCAATCTTATTATGTCATGCATGACATCATCAATTTAACTTATACTAGATATTTGTAAAAAAAATCAACATAAGTTGTATATATATACCTTAAAAACGTGTTTATGCATACACCCATTCTTCCATTCCATTTTCTCATCCATACTCTCCAAATTTTCTCTCAAAATACTCCCATCTTCATACTAGATCATCCCCAAGCATTTTCTTCATCTTTTAACCTCAAAAATAATCAATAATCATCATATAAGAAACGATCAAGAACACTTATTTTAATTCAAGTTTTGCTTCCAAGTTTGGTTATCATTAAGCACCCTTTCAAGGAGTCTTTCAAGCTCTAGAAATCGTCTTCATATTCATGCTACTTCCCGTTCTTAAATCAAGGTATTAGCCTTACCAAAACGCTTGTTCAATTCATATAATTATAGCTATCAATATAAAAGATCATAGTTAATAACAACTAGAACATAGTTTGGATGATTCTAAACTTGTTTGCAAACTAATCTAATCTAACCCTAACAACACTTATTTACATGTATTATGATGTTATATTAAGTTATTAAAAGAACTTATAACTTGTACATATGAAGAACACCTTAAACATTTAACATATATCAACTAGTCTCCATTCGGTAAAAGCGGACTGTTTTGGGTTGGGAATTAAAAAAATATCTTAGACTTTGAGTTCGAGGCTAAGACTTTGAAAATATGTTAATATATGTAAATAAGACTTCCAATAATTTTTCATGATTTTAGACAAAGTGAAAGTATTTTATCAAAAATTATATATTGGGTGGATGCCGGGATTCTTCCAAATCTGTCCACCGGCACAAAAAGAGGGTAAAACTCTAAAAATTAATACATGGGCTGAACTTTTCGAATTTTTTTTAAAAAACTAACTTCTTAACTAATCCATAGCAATTTGATTCACTTGTAGCGGAGTTGTAATGAATATTTGGCGAGCAAAATAAAATCTGCTAAAATTTACGTTGTATGGACGAAATTTATCTTATAAAAACTATATTAACCATATCCTTGCTAACTTTTCCTATATCTGATGTCAAAGCAGAGGGGTATAAAATACTATTAAATTTTAGCAGGAAATACTATTAAATACGATACAATTTTACACAAGATATTTATTTATTTATAGAATGGATATACTTAAACCTTGCTACAACACTTATAGGCAGTGTACCTAATCGTACAGTAGTGTAGTTTTTAGTAAGTCCGGTTCGTTCCACAGGGAAATCTTTAAACAAAGCTCAACGCTATATTAGTTTACTTTTATAAAAATACAAATATATATATATAAGTAATATTATTATTATAAAGGGGGTTTTTACCGTTTAATGACCGGTTTGTCGATTTTAAAACTTTAGTCGCAGTTAAAACCTAATGTAAAATATAAAATACAAGACTTAAATTAAAGCGTAAAGTAAATAACGATAATGAAATTGCGAATAATAAAAGTGCGATAAAATTAAATTGCGATAATTAAAAAGTACGATAAATAAAAGTGCGATAAAATAACAATAAATAAAAGTGCGATAATTAGAAGTGCAATTAAATATAAAATAAAGGAAATTAAATATGAAATAAAAGAATTATGCTTATTTAAACTTCCGTAATCATGATGTTTGACGTGTTGATTTTAGTTTTATGCCCATGGGTTAATTGTCCTTTGTCCTGGATTATTCAATATGTCCGTCTGGTTTTTGTCCATAACAGTCCATCAGTCATAAATATAAATTGCAAGTGTCCTTGTCAAATTATTATTATACCCGAAGATAAATATTCCAACTAATTGGGGATTCGAATTGTAACAAGGTTTTAATACTTTGTTTAATGAATACACCAGGTTATCGACTGCGTGTAAACCAAGGTTTTACTACTTTGTTAACAATTACACCAATTACCCTTGAATGTAATTTCACCCCTGTTTTAATTATTCTAGTGGCTATTAATCCATTCCCGTGTCCGGTTAAATGAACGATTATTCGTACAAATAAATACCCCGCCCATCGTGTCCGATCGAGTGTATATGGTAATTTATAGGGACGCCCAATTGTAAATCTTTATATTAACATTAACAAACTTTCATTTAGTTAAACAAATATAAAGCCCATTAATAGCCCATAGCCTAGTTTCCACAAGTGTCGTTCTTTTATCCAAACCCCAATTATGGTACAAAGCTCAATTACCCAATTTTAGTAATTAGCCCAACATCATGATTACTTCGTTTTAAACAAGCATAATAATAACTTAGCTACGAGACATTAATATAAAAAGGTTGAACATAACTTACAATGATTAAAAATAGCGTAGCGTTACACGGACAGAATTTCGACTTACACCCTTACAACATTCGCTAACATACCCTTATTATTAGAATTATAATTAAAATTAAAATATAAATTATAAATATAAATATATATTACTTCGTATGAATGAGAAGAAAAAATGATGATGATTTTGATCAGAATTCGGGTTGATTTATAGCCAGAAGTGAAATTTGGGGCTCCGCGACTCGCGGCAAAAAGCCCTTCAAACTCCGCGAGTCGCGGAGAGGTATTTTCAATTCACACCCTTGGAGTTTCTGGCTGCCGACAGTTTTTAATATATATATATAATATATATATAATTAATATAATTAATTATATATTATATTATATTTATATACATAGTTAACTTGTAATTTTTAGTCCGTTGCGTCGAGCGTTAAGAGTTGACTCTAGTCCCGGTTCCGGATTTTCGAACGTCCTCGCGTACAATTTAATATCTTGTACTTTGCGTTTTGAATCTTGTACTCTTGTGATTTCGAGACGTTTCTTATCAATAATTGGAACCTTTTTGATTGTCTTTTGTTCTTTTGAGCTTTTTGGTCGTTTGCGTCTTCAAATCGTCGAATCTGTCTTTTGTCTTCACCTTTTATTATTTAAACGAATATCACTTGTAAATAGAACAATTGCAACTAAAAGCTTGTCTTTCTTGAGGAATAATGCTATGAAATATATGTTCGTTTTTAGCATTATCAAATATTCCCACACTTGAGCGTTGCTTGTCCTCAAGCAATATTGTCTTGAAATACTAGAATCACTTCTTTATTCTTCACACTTTGTACATCAGTGATTTCTATACGGCGGTATAAACAATGGTAGTAACGATATGGTTTACAGTCCCACATGACTATAAAAATTTAGATCCATTAAGGAAATTGGATCTTTATGAAAACATTTGATCTTTTGAAAATTAAATCTAGTTTTTTTACCCTAGATAAGTTTTCCGGAATAACCCTTTACCGGTGTTTGCAAAATATTTTTGTGGGTTTGGTGGGTTTCAGATTTGAAAATTTTAGCTCAAAACTTGCGGTTTTGTGTCACCCACTTGCTAACCTTGTATTTGGAAAGCAACACGTCCAGTTTACTTGTTCCGTATATTACCTTTCGGCAAACTACCGTCCGGTTGTAAAGGAAAGCGTTGAACAAGCAACTGTTTAAGGCAATGTCCCGTGACATGCTTTTGATTATGGTCTATAACGTGTCGGACGCAATTACTATCCTTGGTAGGAGCAATAGTAAAGCTCATCCTATGATTTTTCGGTCTGGCACAAGGTTCTGTCTTTGACCATGTTATGCAACCACCGTTCTTACGGTTGACACCCGATTTAGTTCAGGTGACCTAATGAATTCTAGGTGAATTCCTAGGATTTTACGTTCAATGGTAATGAACGCATTGAAAATGGGTTTTCAGAAAACAAATCGGTTTGTATTTTTGATCAAAATATTTTCTCGTTCAAGCTCGAGTTTAGATATCATCGAATTCCATGAGTTTGAATTCTCAATCTTTAAGGTCAATCTCAAGGATTGAGTGATATCAGTCTTAAAAGCTGATTTTTAATCTTTAAGGAGATTATCCTTTCTGGGGATCTGATTCATTAGTCTTATCCAGCTAATTTGCATGGTGCCTCCCCATTGTACGAGATAAATCCTTCTCATGGTTAGGATAAATCTGACCACTTGGCGACCCTGTTTAATGCTGAGGTCCGTGGATTTCCTGCTGATTTTAGTGATGACTTTTCTAGATTTTTCGTCAACCTACAGCTGGTCTGAACGACAACTTCATGACCTAAATCAAGAAGCGCGTGTCTTTTTCGGAAGACTTTACTTCCTTTTAATGATGGAATTGATTCATCGTGTAGATCCATCTCTTCTTTTCTTTCATTGGGTAAAACAGTTTAGTTTAGTTCAAAGCAAAAGTATTTTCAGTTATTTGTTACAAATATATGTGGCATATGTTTAAAATAACTTGGTAAATTTTCCCACACTTGGCTTTTTATTTTTCTTTTTATCGTCCTCTATTCCATTTTAAATGAATTTTGACGTTTTAGTTTGTTTCTCAATTTATGTCCTTTTTGAGGTAACAATAATTTCGGTGTTAAAACCTAGTTTTATCGTTCATAAATATGTATAAACATGTTTTTGAATTCATTTAATTGAAAATTTTGAAAAATTTTACTAGAATTGGGTAGTCAGTATATAAGACCAGGGCTGTTCTTTATTATCAGAGAGCACTAGATTCTAATACAACTACTGCTTTACTAGTATTTTTAATGGTAACCAAGTGTATAAAGTAAAAAATTTTAAAATCCGAAAGAATTTAATCCCTTCCCACACTTAAGATCTTGCAATGCCCTCATTTGCAAGAAATCAGTAACAATTTAAATTATTGAGGGTGATTTGTGTGAAAATGATTAAATTTTTACCAAAGTTTCCAAATATATTGGCGTTTGTTTGCTGAATGATAAATGGTGCACATCATTTGTTCATTCCGTCTTGTTGTTATTTCACATATATTTTGCATCATTGTCGTCAAAATTACTTGCTTTTGCTGAACTTAATGCCAGTCTTTGAAAATGCGTTGTTTTACCCTGTTGTTTACATAAGATAAACTGCAAACATATATACATATTTTTGAAGTTTGGTATATTACCCCACATTCAAAAATTATTAAAATCTAAGAATAAAAGTTAGATAAATATAAAAATGGTTACAATATTAACAAAAAATATTAAACATATCAATAATTACAAATTACAAAATAAAAATAAAAATAAGTAAACTAAGGATGATATTGGTACCAATAGGGGTTCCACGCATAACCATAAGTGCTATAGAATGCCTCGGCAGGGTCATACGTAGGATATGGTGGCTGCATCTCTATCGACCAAGGAGGGAAGACGGGTTTCGGTGTAGGAATATAGTTTCTACCTATATGTTGGCAATGCGCTATGATCTGGTTCTGATGAACTTGCCAATCTTCAAATGCTCTCTGTCTAGCATTTTCGTATTCCTGAGAAGCTATAAACCTATGCATTTCTTGCCCCCCTCCTACATTACCTTGTTCCTGGTTTCTCTCTACCTGTGGATGTCTACCATTGTATCGTACTGCGGCGTTGTTTCGCCGCTTCAAAACTTTCGCACCATGGTACACATTTAAACCTATAGTGTCGCGGGGTTCCGGCTCTTCTACTAATAATCCCCCCCGACTTATATCCACACCGAGATATTCACCAATCAAAGTAATAAAAATACCACCCCCTATTATGCTATGTGGACGCATCCCTCGAACCATAGCTGATAAATAATAACCCACACAATATGGTATACTTACAGCGCTGTGTGGGTCTCGAATACACATATGGTAAAACAAATCTTGTTCATTTACCTTTTCTTTGTTTTTACCCCTTTGTGTAATCGAGTTAGCTAAAAACCTATGTATTACTCTTAATTCGGCTCTATCTATATCCAAATAAGAGTAGTTTCCCCCTTTAAAACGGTGATGGCTTGTCATTTGACTCCACACACCGTGTGTATCAAAATTTTCATCTATTTTCCTACCGTTTAGTATCAATCCTCTACAATCGGCAGACGCTAATTCCTCAGGCGTATATATACGTAAAGCCTGAGCCATGTCCAGTAAAGACATGTGGCGCATCGAACCGCCTAACAAAAATCTAATAAAAGAACGATCGGTTAAACTAGCTACCAGATCATTCAACTCTATACTACATAACAACTCTTCACACCATACTTTATATACAGGTCTGCGTATGGTGAATAAACATATCCAGTCATTAAAATAAGAATTACCATACCTCTGTACCAGTAATTCCCTAATTGGCCCGGCCAATTCTACAGCTTCCAAGGGTCCCCATTCTATGACCCTTGGTACCTCAACAACCTTGGAATGAAGAGTATGCAAACCCCGTTGATATTTTGGATAATCTATCCAAAGTCTGTCAAATCGCAAGTTCGGGTGCAACTGTTCCAAGTGCATATCTGAAAAGGTCATGACTGGATGAGGTACATCCTGCTTGTAGTAGTTATCTACCTCCTGTTGTTCCAAGTTCTCAGCAGGAGCATGGCGGGCTTGGGATGAAGATTCACCCCTTTCATTCTGCAAAACACATCAAACACAAATTTTGTGCATCCAAATATGCATTAGTGTCAGCAAAATCATCAATCAAAATAATTACAATGACATTATCAATTTATATCAAACTTAAGCTTATTTTCACATTTTTATCAATTCTACACTTTTTCAAATAAGCATATACGAAAATTTTCGCCAAGTTCATAAGCATTCAACTCAAATAATATGTCAAAATAATCATTACTAGCAAATAAACAAGTCTCAAATGGCATTATCTTTCAAAAATCAAGTTCATGAATTTTGGACTTGAAAAAGTCCACTTTAATTCTCAAAATCATGTTTAGGCTTAAAGTTTGGATCTTTTAACTACCTAGACATGTTACACTACTCAATTTAGCAATAATTCATGACAAAAATCGGCCATAACCTGTTTATATCAAAAAGCCCCAAATTGCTCAAGAACACAAACCCTAGATTATTCAAAATTTGAAGTTTAAGGCTTCTAATCATGTTAAACAGCATCAATCTAGGTTATACAAGCATAATACATAAACAATTTAAGTCTAATTACACTAAAAAGCATCAAAATCAAATTGGGTAAAAATTAGCTCAAGAACACTAAAATTCGAATTAAATGGTGTTTAGGTGTAGAAATTTACCGTTTTTCTTGAGTAGTTCCTAGATATCATCCTTCTCAACATGATTTTAGCAAAAAATTTGGTGATTAACGGTTAAAAATTGAGATTTTTGGGGGTGATTTTCGTGGGTTTTCGGGTTCTGTTCGAGCTGTATTTGGGTGTTTATGTGTGTGTGAGAGTGATCAGTTCGAGCAGCTAGTTTTATTTTTTTTTCTGTAATTTGGTCCCTCCGCGAGTCGCGGAGGTTTGCACTGCAAACTCCGCGAGTCGCGGAGTTTACCCTTTTTTTTTTTTTTTTTTTTTTTTTTTTTTTTTTATAATCTTTAACTTATAAACAATTAAGAAATTAATTTTAAAATTTTGTTTCCCTTGTTATTTAGGACGAGGTCGTTTCGGATCGATGTCCTAGTCCGTTCCTCGACAAAATTTTAAAATTTGTCTTTTTGTAGCGATTGTTTTAAAAACTAAGATTTTTGGGTTTTTTAATGTTTTTGGCATACTTTAAATCAATAAGATTGAAAATAATGATAATAAAAGTTCTCGTCCCTCCCTCGGGTAAAGCAATTTCGGTTCAAAGACCTAGTCTTCAACTTACGACGAATTTTAAAAATCATATTTTTAACTTAATGAGATAAAGTAAATTTTTGTTTTTAAATTCACACAACTTAAATATAAAATTCAAAATTAAAATTAAAAATTCACACCAAACTCAAAATTTAAAATGCATAAAATTAAAAATTAATATTTTAAAAATTAAAAATTCACACCAAACTTAATTTAAAAATTTATAAATTCATACCAAACTTATATTAATTTTTCAAATATTTACAATTTTAAAAATATTGTTTTTACAAAGTTTACAATATTAATTTAAGATTTAAATATTAATTTTAAAAACATGGTAAAAATAAATTAAAAATCTTTTTGTCTTTTTATCCCACTTTAATCAATCAAATATTATCAAAAACATGCGCCCCTCTTTTCGGTAAAGTAATTTCGGTTCCAAGACCTAATTTAACTCATGACGAATTTTTTAAATATTTTGGTTTGATTGATTAAAGATATTTATACCTTAAGAATAAACGTTAAATTTCGCAGTGATGTAATAAATTTTTGAACGATATCAATAATTTCGGTCGCCAAACCTAATTTTATTTAATACCAATTTAATACTTTTTAGCGAACAAATTAGCGTTTATTATCAAAAGGTTAAAAATAAAAATAAAAATAAAAACTATACAGACATACCTGTGAAATAGATTTCTTAGTTATATGATCTATTATATTCATAAGATAGTCGGTTTAATTGGTTTTCCATGGCTGCATAGGCGTAACCTCGAGCATTCATTGTCTTTTCTTCTAAACATATGAACGGTCCGTCTCTGCATAAAGTAACAAATTCGGTATTTGAATAGGTTTGATTATTTGAACATTTACCTCCATGTGACCATTTTCCGCATTTGTGACATTTTTCTAGGTGTCGTGCTCTTCTTTTCGCTGCGGATTTTGATTTTCCTTTACCAAATTGTAACTTATTATCTTCGCATCTGGATCCTTTTCTAACTCCGTCCATTCTTTCTCTGATTACTGATACTATTTCACTCGGGAGTATGTCATTATTACGTTTAGCGATCAAAGCGTGTAGCATTAGACCATGGTTTAGTTCACAGGCAGTCTTCATTTCGTAAAAACCTAAAAAAAAATAAAAATTCAGAATGGGGGGAGAAGACTAGTTCTTTAGGGTCTGCTAGGGAAAGACCATACGTGTTCCATTTTCGAGAATTACACGAAAACAGACAATCTAACTCTAACAGAAATACATATTATCCTTTAAAGACTTGATTCTTCCCACACTTAGTTAGCTGTGGTATCGAAATTGTGATTAACTTCGTTGTCGACTTCCATCGGACCCTGTATGTAATGTTTAACTCTGTGACCATTAACTTTAAATTCAATCCCATTTGAATTTATTAATTCTATCGTTCCGTATGGGAAAACTCTTTTGACTATGAATGGTCCAGACCATCTTGATTTCAATTTTCCAGGAAATAGCTTGAATCGTGAATTGAAAAGAAGAACTCTGTCTCCTTCTTTAAATTCTTTTGAACTTCTGATTCTTCTATCATGCCATTTCTTCGTTCTTTCTTTATAGATTAACGAATTTTCGTATGCTTCATGTCTTAATTCTTCTAATTCGTTTAGTTGACTTAATCGTAGACGTCCGGCTTCATGTAAATCAAGGTTACATGTCTTCAAAGCCCAAAATGCTTTGTGTTCAATTTCTACTGGAAGATGACATGCTTTTCCATAAACAAGTCTAAAAGGTGTGGTTCCAATTGGAGTTTTGTAGGCTGTTCTAAAAGCCCAGAGTGCATCTTCCAATTTAATGGACCATTCCTTCGAATTTGATCCTACGGTTTTCTCTAGAATACGTTTTAAAGCTCGGTTGGTATTTTCAACTTGTCCACTTGTTTGTGGATGATATGCGGTGGAGATTTTATGAGTTACTCCATATCTTTTAAGAACTTTCTCAAGTTGATTATTACAAAAATGAGTACCCCGATCACTTATTAAAGCTTTCGGTGTTCCAAACCTTGCAAAAAGACGTTTTAAAAAGTTTACTACAACTCGTGCATCGTTAGTTGGGAGAGCTTGTGCTTCCGCCCATTTAGATACATAATCAATGGCTACGAGTATATATAGATTATTATGAGATTTTGGAAATGGACCCATAAAGTCAATACCCCAAATGTCAAATACTTCACATACTTGGATGACATTTTGTGGCATTTCATCACGTTGACTTATTTTTCCGGCCCTTTGACATGCATCACAAGATTTGCAAAGAAGGTGCGCGTCTTTGTAAATTGTAGGCCAATAGAATCCAGCTTCATAAACTTTTCTTGCTGTTAGTTGAGGCCCATAATGCCCTCCTGTTGGTCCTGTGTGACAATGGTTTAATATTTTACTAGCTTCATCTCCAAATACACATCGGCGTATTATTCCATCGGGACAACTTTTGAACAGATGTGGATCTTCCCAGAAATAGTGTTTTATATCACTGAAGAATTTCTTTCGTCTTTGGTACGATAATCCTTTTTCAAGGAATCCACAAACTAAGTAGTTTGCATAGTCTGCAAACCATGGGATTTCTTTATAATCTATCTTCAATAGATATTCATCAGGAAAGTTGTCTTGTATGGCTGATTCATTCAAAACTTCTAATTCGGGATTTTCAAGACGAGAAAGATGATCAGCGGCGAGATTTTCTGCTCCTTTTTTATCTCGGATTTCAATATCAAACTCTTGTAAGAGTAAGATCCAACGGATTAATCTTGGTTTAGCATCTTGTTTTGAAAATAGGTATCTAAGAGCAGAATGGTCGGTATAGACCACCGTTTTTGCTAGAACGAGATATGATCGAAATTTGTCAAAAGCAAAGACAATAGCAAGGAGTTCTTTTTCAGTAGTTGTATAGTTCGTTTGTGCTCCTTGTAATGTCTTACTAGCATAATATATAGGTTGAAATCGTTTTTCAATCCTTTGTCCTAAAACGGCTCCCATTGCAAAATCACTTGCATCGCACATTAGTTCAAATGGTAGATTCCAATTTGGTGTTATCATGATTGGTGCATTAGTGAGTTTTTCTTTAAGAATATTAAAAGATTTGATACATTCATCTGAAAAGATGAATGGCGCATCCTTTTCTAGGAGTTTATTCATAGGAGTGGCAATTTTAGAAAAATCTTTTATGAAACGTCGGTAAAAACCGGCATGCCCTAGAAAACTCCTAACTCCTCTAACATTGGTGGGATGTGGAAGTTTAGCAATTACATCTACTTTAGCTCTATCCACTTCAATTCCTTCTTTTGAAATTTTATGTCCAAGAACGATGCCTTCTTTAACCATGAAATGGCATTTCTCCCAATTAAGTACTAGATTTGATTTTTCGCATCTAATTAGCATTCGTTCCAGATTAACTAGACATGATTTAAATGTATCACCGAAGACTGAAAAGTCATCCATGAATACTTCCATGCATTCTTCTATCATGTCATGAAAAATCGCCATCATACACCTTTGAAAGGTTGCAGGGGCGTTACAAAGTCCAAATGGCATGCGTTTGTAAGCAAAAGTACCATAAGGGCACGTGAATGTGGTTTTCTCTTGGTCTTCGGGTGCTATTGGAATTTGAAAATATCCGGAAAATCCATCTAGAAAACAATAGTAACTATTTCCGGCTAATCTTTCCAACATTTGATCTATGAAAGGTAAGGGAAAGTGATCTTTTCTGGTGGCGTCATTTAATTTTCTATAATCAATACATACACGCCATCCTGTTATAGTCCTAGTAGGAATAAGCTCATTTTTCTCATTTGTGATAACAGTCATGCCACCCTTCTTCGGCACGCATTGAACTGGGCTTACCCATGGACTATCAGAAATTGGATATATCAAACCTGCATCTAGCAGTTTAATAATCTCTTTCTTAACTACATCTTGCATATTAGGATTTAGTCTTCGTTGGCGTTGCACATACGTTTTATGACCTTCTTCCATAAGGATTTTATGTGTGCAATACGAAGGACTTATTCCTTTAATATCATGAATCTTCCATGCAATGGCTGGTTTATGAGCTTTCAACACAGAAATGAGTTGTGATTTCTCATTTTCAGTAAGAGAAGACGATATTATTACAGGTAATTCAGATTCACCATGTAAATAAGCGTATTCCAAATGGTTTGGAAGTGGCTTTAACTCTAATTTCGGAGGTTCTTCTATCGATGATTTATATCGATATCTGTCTTCTTCTTTTAGCATTTGAATTTCTTCTGTTGTTGGTTCATATCCATTAGCTATAAGTGTAGCTAACATTTCAGCTTCATCAATTGGTTCATTACCTTCTCCTAAAGAACATTCTCCCGTTCCTTGTAATTCTGGAAATTCTTCTAATAATTCTGCATGTGCATCTATAGTTTGAATATAATAACATGTATCATCTGCAGATTGTGGTTGTTGCATGGCTCTATCCACTGAAAAGGTAACACTCTCATCCTCTATACTTAGGGTCAGTTTCTTACCGAACACGTCTATCATTGCTTTAGCCGTGTTTAAGAATGGTCTTCCTAATATGAGAGGAACTTGAGAATCTTCTTCCATGTCCAAAACAACAAAGTCTACTGGAAATACTAAAGTACCAACTTTAACTAGCATGTTCTCCATTATCCCTCTAGGATATTTTATTGATCTATCGGCTAGTTGTATGCTTATTCTAGTTGGTTTTAATTCTCCAAGGTCTAGTTTAGCGTATAGTGAATACGGCATTAGATTTATACTAGCACCTAAATCTGCTAATGCTTCTATTGAACTAAGACTACCCAGAAAACATGGAATTGTGAAACTTCCTGGATCAGATAGTTTTTCTGGTATCTTATTCAACAGCACTGCTGAACAATTAGCATTCATAGTAACAGCCGAGAGTTCTTCCATTTTCTTTCTATTTGTGATTAGATCTTTCAAGAATTTAGCATATCTTGGCATTCCTGAAATCACGTCAATGAAAGGAAGATTTACATTTATCTGTTTAAACATATCCAAAAATTTGGATTGCTCGGCTTCAAGTTTTTCTTTCTTCATTTTACTCGGATAAGGAAGAGGTGGTTGGTATGGTTTAACATAAGGTTTATCCTTAACTGTGTTATCTTCATTAACCTTTTCAACTACCGGTTCTTTTTCCTTATCAAGTTGTGGTTCTTGTGGAGTAGGAATAGTTTCATCAGAAGTTACAGGTATTTCAGGTGGTTTAAGTGTTGTACCACTTCTTGTGGTAATAGCTTTAGCTGTTTCATTCCGGGGGTTAGCATTTGTATCACTAGGTAAACTTCCCGGTTTTCTTTCACCTATTAACCTTGCTAGGTTACTCACTTCTTGTTCCAGATTTTGAATAGAAGCTTGTTGATTTCTAAATGCTTGAGCATTTTGTTCATTAGTTTGTTTTTGAGATGTGAAAAACTGCGTTTGAGTTTCAACTAGCTTCGTCATCATATCTTCTAAATTCGGCTTTTTATCATCGGTTTGTTGTGGTGGTTTGTTTTGAAAATTTGGTCTTTGCTGATTATAAGTATTATTGGATACTTGTTGATTGCTAGGACCTTGTTGGTTGTTGTATGGAATATTTCGGTTATAATTCTGGTTTTGATTGTAAATCGGTCTTGGCGGTTGATAATTATTCTGATAATTATTTCCAGGCCTTTGGTTTATGTATGAAATATTCTCTCTTTGTTCCATTGTTAATTCAATACTGAGACAATCTTTTGTCAAATGTGGTCCTCCACACTGCTCACAACTAATTCGTATTGAGTGAATATCCTTAGTCATCTTTTCCATTCGTCTCTCGAAAGCATCTATCTTTGCGGAAATGGAATCTAAGTCATGGCTAGAATCGGCTCTAGCTGCTTTAGATGATCTAATGATGTCTTTTTCTTGGTGCCACTCATGTGAGTGGGAAGCAGTGTTATCAATAATTTTGTAAGCATCAGTTTCGGTTTTCTTCATAATAGAACCACCAGCTGCTATATCTATGTCTTTTCTTGTAGTGATGTCGCATCCTTGGTAGAATATTTGTACTATTTGACAGGTGTCTAAACCATGTTGCGGACATCCTCGTAATAACTTTCCATATCTTGTCCACGCCTCATATAGAGTTTCATTTGGCTTCTGTGTGAACGTAACAATTTCTGCTTGAAGTCTTACGGCTTTAGATGCGGGAAAAAATTGTTTAAGAAATTTATCAATTAAAACGTCCCATGTATCGATCGCCCCTTCAGGTAACGATTCCAACCAATCTTTGGCTTCTCCCTTTAAAGTCCAGGGAAATAACATGAGATATATCTGTTCATCCTCCACTTCTCGTATTTTAAATAGTGTGCAGATCCTATTAAAGGTACGTAGATGTTCATTTGGATCTTCCTTCGGCGCACCACTAAATTGGCATTGATTAGTCACCATGTGTAGAATTTGTCCTTTGATTTCATAATCTGGCGCATTAATGTCTGGATGAGTAATTGCGTGACCTTGGCCAGTGCGTTTAGCTCTCATTCGGTCTTCCATACTTAAAGGTTCCAGATTCTCCATAATTGAATTTGTTGACTCGGTATCACTTGATGATTCTGATTTAATAGTTCGTTCCTCAACAATCTCTGTTTGAATGATTGGTGGTTCCGGAGGAAAGTTTAATGGTTCAGGATCTATGAACCGTTCCTGAATATTTTCTGGATTCTCAATTGTGAGGTTAGGTTCAAAAAATGGATTATCGGAAATTTGAACTGAAGTACTTGGTCGACTGGATGACGATTCTAAAGAAAAATCAACGGCGGTTATATTTGTTAAACGGTGTCTTGATCGAGTTAAAGGTGGTGAACGTACAAAAGGTGGTGAACGTCTTGCTCGGTGCATTCACAGAATATCCTATTAGTTTTTAAAAAGAAAGAAAAATTATAATAAGTTATCCAATCAATAGACTTTTCTGATTTTGCCCACGTTTCGAATAGCCAAAAGATGCAGCAGAGGGGCAGGATTCGTTTGGTCTCAATATAATTGAGGACTGTTTGGCTCCAATAACCCGGTCCACGTACAAATCCAACTATTACTACGAACCAGAAAATTTTGATGTCTATCAATTTAACCACTTAAAATAAATTTCCGTAATTTTAAGAAATTTAGATAAGAAGTAGAAAAAAAATTCTATGTCCTAAAACTAGAATAGCGAGAAATAAGAGAGAAAAAGAGTTCGTCGCAAAAGGTCGAAAAAAAAAAAAAAAAAATTGTTGAAAAATAAAAGGTGACGGAAAAATAAAAGAAACTTATAAAAACTTAAAAATACTTAACTAATTTAACCTTATTACTACAACTAACTTAAAATTATAATCGCAAATTGATATTACTAATTGGAATGATAATTGATACATAGTAAAAGGTGTCTAAAAATATTAAAGCTTACAGGAAAAACTAAATCCCAAATGGAAATAACTTAAAAAGAAACTAAAACTTAAAAAGGTGTCGCAAAATTCTAAAGCACCTAAATCTTAGTCTAAAGAAAAAGCACTTAAGGAATTCTACGGCAAAGCCTAAAAATCTAGGAGTAAAAATAACTATAGCAAAAACTAAGTTTAAAATTAATTATGAGCTAAAAAATACAAATATTACGCTACAACGATTAAAAAGGTACAAAATATAAAAATATACAAAAAGTTGTAAAAAGTACAATTTTTATAAAAATATTATTTTTATATTATTTATTTAATAAAAACTACTAATTTTACAATTTTAATAAAACTAATTAAACAAAATACATATATAAAGTAAAAAGTAAAAATAAAACTAAAATTAATAATAATAATAATAATAATTAAGTTAAATAATAATAATAATAATAAATTAAAACTCCGTAATTAATGCGAAATTAGGGTTTTGTCCGTGTGTCAGAAGACCTCCGCGAGTCGCGGCAAATAAAGAGGAAAACTCCGCGAGTCGCGGGGTTCAGAAAAACAGTTGACAGGTTTCACTTTTTACGCGTTTTTCTTTATTTTTTTTTTTTTATTTTCTTTTTTTTCTGTTTTTAGTTTAAATAAACGATTTTTAATAAAATTTATATTTTTATAAACTAAAATAAAAACAAAGAAACTTATAAAACTTAAATATTTAACAAAATCCTAAAAATGCTAATATTTTTGTTTTTCTTTTTATATTTTTCGAATTTTTAAAACGTATTTTTACAAAAATGACTTTTAATAAAAGTAGATAAAAATCTTTTTTTTTCTTTTTTTTTATATTAGCGTTGCGCTTCCTGCTTTTAAGATAGTTCCCCGGCAGCGGCGCCAAAAATACTTGATGTCAAAGCAGAGGGGTATAAAATACTATTAAATTTTAGCAGGAAATACTATTAAATACGATACAATTTTACACAAGATATTTATTTATTTATAGAATGGATATACTTAAACCTTGCTACAACACTTATAGGCAGTGTACCTAATCGTACAGTAGTGTAGTTTTTAGTAAGTCCGGTTCGTTCCACAGGGAAATCTTTAAACAAAGCTCAACGCTATATTAGTTTACTTTTATAAAAATACAAATATATATATATAAGTAATATTATTATTATAAAGGGGGTTTTTACCGTTTAATGACCGGTTTGTCGATTTTAAAACTTTAGTCGCAGTTAAAACCTAATGTAAAATATAAAATACAAGACTTAAATTAAAGCGTAAAGTAAATAACGATAATGAAATTGCGAATAATAAAAGTGCGATAAAATTAAATTGCGATAATTAAAAAGTACGATAAATAAAAGTGCGATAAAATAACAATAAATAAAAGTGCGATAATTAGAAGTGCAATTAAATATAAAATAAAGGAAATTAAATATGAAATAAAAGAATTATGCTTATTTAAACTTCCGTAATCATGATGTTTGACGTGTTGATTTTAGTTTTATGCCCATGGGTTAATTGTCCTTTGTCCTGGATTATTCAATATGTCCGTCTGGTTTTTGTCCATAACAGTCCATCAGTCATAAATATAAATTGCAAGTGTCCTTGTCAAATTATTATTATACCCGAAGATAAATATTCCAACTAATTGGGGATTCGAATTGTAACAAGGTTTTAATACTTTGTTTAATGAATACACCAGGTTATCGACTGCGTGTAAACCAAGGTTTTACTACTTTGTTAACAATTACACCAATTACCCTTGAATGTAATTTCACCCCTGTTTTAATTATTCTAGTGGCTATTAATCCATTCCCGTGTCCGGTTAAATGAACGATTATTCGTACAAATAAATACCCCGCCCATCGTGTCCGATCGAGTGTATATGGTAATTTATAGGGACGCCCAATTGTAAATCTTTATATTAACATTAACAAACTTTCATTTAGTTAAACAAATATAAAGCCCATTAATAGCCCATAGCCTAGTTTCCACAAGTGTCGTTCTTTTATCCAAACCCCAATTATGGTACAAAGCTCAATTACCCAATTTTAGTAATTAGCCCAACATCATGATTACTTCGTTTTAAACAAGCATAATAATAACTTAGCTACGAGACATTAATATAAAAAGGTTGAACATAACTTACAATGATTAAAAATAGCGTAGCGTTACACGGACAGAATTTCGACTTACACCCTTACAACATTCGCTAACATACCCTTATTATTAGAATTATAATTAAAATTAAAATATAAATTATAAATATAAATATATATTACTTCGTATGAATGAGAAGAAAAAATGATGATGATTTTGATCAGAATTCGGGTTGATTTATAGCCAGAAGTGAAATTTGGGGCTCCGCGACTCGCGGCAAAAAGCCCTTCAAACTCCGCGAGTCGCGGAGAGGTATTTTCAATTCACACCCTTGGAGTTTCTGGCTGCCGACAGTTTTTAATATATATATATAATATATATATAATTAATATAATTAATTATATATTATATTATATTTATATACATAGTTAACTTGTAATTTTTAGTCCGTTGCGTCGAGCGTTAAGAGTTGACTCTAGTCCCGGTTCCGGATTTTCGAACGTCCTCGCGTACAATTTAATATCTTGTACTTTGCGTTTTGAATCTTGTACTCTTGTGATTTCGAGACGTTTCTTATCAATAATTGGAACCTTTTTGATTGTCTTTTGTTCTTTTGAGCTTTTTGGTCGTTTGCGTCTTCAAATCGTCGAATCTGTCTTTTGTCTTCACCTTTTATTATTTAAACGAATATCACTTGTAAATAGAACAATTGCAACTAAAAGCTTGTCTTTCTTGAGGAATAATGCTATGAAATATATGTTCGTTTTTAGCATTATCAATATCCTATATATATTTGGACAAGTTATCATTTGTATAATTATATATATATATATACATCGATTATTGGACTGTTGGACTTTTCGGACTATTTTGGACTACTAACAAAGGACTACTAACAATGGACTACTAATAAAGGACTACTAAAAATGGACTACTAACATAAAATGTTAAAAATTATTATATAAGTATTATATGAACTTGCTATATTAATTTTATTCACATGTATTATTATCTGAATCGTTATTATTGTTATAGGTTCGTGAATCCAAGAACGTCGGCTATATTTTAATAAGTTGAAAACTTGTTAAAACTATACTTTTACGACAGTGAGTATATAATCCCAATTTTAAACTCTAAAAATATTTTGGGATGAGAATACATGCATTTTATGTTTTACGCTATGACCACAAGTACTTAAAATATATTCTACGTTGAGTTGTACCACCTTGCATATTTTCCCTAATAGCTTGGTAACTAATATTTACATGTTGTAAGAACATGTACGCTAGAATCCTATTGATAGATCTATCGGGTTTGACAACCCCAATTGGGCTAGTCGCTCTAGTATCGTAAACGGTTGCATAGTACTTCATTTTTACTACTCTTGGCATAGTGTAGGGAGATTTCATAATAAAGGGAATATGCACATTAATGGTTAAGTATGGTTACCGAAGCGCTCAACAACTTATAAAATATTTTTATTGAAATGTTTGTAACTATGAAATCTTGTTGTCTATATTTATATCGATGCTAGCTTTAAACCTATATATCTCACCAACCTTTGTGTTGACTGTTTAAGCATGTTTATTCTCAGGTCCTTAAGAAAGTCTACCGCTGTTGCATTATGTGAGCAAGCTGTGCATGGAGTCTCATGCTTTTGTTTAAATAAAGTCTTGCATTCAATAAAACCTTTGTCATGTATTATATTCGACTGTTTTGTCACGTGTGTAGTATTTGGAAACCGATGTTTTATGGAGATTATTTCTTAAATAATCACCCACTTGTTTAAAACATGCATTATGTATAATAATGGTGTGCTTTTTATAAAATGAATGCAATATTTTATAAAACGTATCATATAGAGGTCAAATACCTCGTTATGGGACCAATGAGTAATGTACTATGTAACGACCCTGGATTTTCCAACGTATATTTATTAATATTTATTATTAATGCTTGTGTTTTAATAAACGTGTTCTTATACGTGTTACTTGTTATCGTATTTAACTTTCCATGGCCCGACTCGTCTTTGTGACACACATGTTTTTCACGAATAATATTTCGGATATTATTTACGTTCATGATTAATTATTATTAATCATTTTTAATTAACTAAGGTTACTAGTTAATTACTTGGGCTTTACTTATTTTTTTGTTACATACTTACATACTTGGGCTTTTATTAATGTACATGGACTTGGAAGCCCGCCCTACACACTCAATGGACTAAGTTAGCCCATTTTTATGCAAGTATTACATTAAGATACAACTAGATTAATTAGCTTAGTGAGGAATCTAGTTACATGCATACTTACACCATTTTCCTACACCATTTAGCTTTAATACCACTTCAAGCATACACCATTCTTCCATGTTGGAAAGTTGGCTTTTGACCCTTCTTCTTTGGTGCTAAAACCGTGAGCTTCCATGGGGTGTGAGGGAGTTCAAATTTTTTTTATTTTGTTACTTATACACTAGTCTCCATTTCACTTTTACACACACACAACTTACTTACATTTTTCTCTCTTTTTCTCTCTCAAATATTGTAAGTAACAAGCTTTACTTACTTTCTTTTTCTTCCATTAAAACCACCATCCATCATCATCATTTACTAGTTGTAGTTTGTTGTTACTTGTTGTTGTTTTTTGTTTATGATTAAAGATCAAGTTTTCTAACTTGTATCTTCATGTAATCTTGGTTACTTCCATCTTTTGTTTGATGAAGAACCAAGAACAAGAATCTAAACTTACTAGTTTATGGTTCTACATTTAAGTGTTTTCAAGATTTAAAGTTCATAAGTTTCATAATCATATTTGTGTTCATGTTTTGTAGACTTAAATCCTAAGATTCAAACTTTGATTTGAATCTTCCTAAGTATGAAACAAACATGAACATAATACTTGTAATTTAGTTTATTTCTTTCTTTTGTAAGTACATTAAAGTTGTAATATTGTTATTTTAGTCAAGTATTACTAGTTAATCTTGATCTCATATTTCTTGGAACTAAAAGTTAACTTTATAAGTTCAAGAACATGGAAGTATAACTTTCTAGTTATAACTTCATACACTTGTGTTGGATCTAAGTTTCTATAGCTTATGGTCTTCTAAATTTGTTGTAAACAAGAGCTTATAAGCTTATATACATGTTACAAGTTGAAAATCTAAGTTTCATAACTTATGGTTTCATTAAAGTGTAGATCCAAGTTTTGTAACTTAGGATCTAACTTAAGAACACTAGATCTAGACTTTCTAGTCTAGGATCTTTAAGATCTAACCAAGATCTAAGTTCTACAACTTAAGATCTTGTTTATTTAGTTTACGGTTTAGGATCTATGGCCTCCCGAGAGTCACTACACCCTATTAACGTTGTGCTGAAATTTCTGACCTACTCGTACTTAAACCGTCACCACGGTCAAATGAAGATGAGTTTGATTCGGGAAATTGGTCAGCCTCTAGGGGACTCATATACGGAGCCATGGCCACTGGTCTTACCTCATTTAAGTTTGTATAGAGGTCATGGCGACTGAACGAAGTCAGCCTTTATTTCAAACCCTAGTCTTGACTTAAAACTTACTTTACACTTTTGTTTAATGATGAATGATGATGGTACTTAAGACCTAAATTACATACATTTAAACCTTTGGGAACGATTTACTGACTTAGTAACTTTTGACAGGTTGAGGACCTTCCGGACCAACCACTTGCTTACTATTCCCGCGTATCGACTTTTACTACTTTCCACTGTGAGTTATAGCATCCCTTTTTACTTTAACTATTTTGGGAACTGAGAATACATGCGCATTTTACATTTTACATACTAGGCACGAGTACTTAAACTTTATATATGTGTGGGTTATACAATGGAATAAACTTTCCCCTTAGCTCGGTAACGTTTAGTCATTGGTCTTTGAACCGGTGAACGCAAATCTTAGATATGGATCCATAGGGTTTGACATCCCCACTCGGGCTAGTAGCGCTAGCATTTAATGGGTGTTTAATACTTTGTAAACTTACACACTTGCCAAGTGTACTTTTAGGGGGTGTTATTTACGTTAAGTTAGTTACCAAGTGCCCACGGTTAAACATATACTTTTCATACTGTTTTGAAACGCTGTTGAAGCACTGAAATCTCGTGGCCTACCTTACATTGTTGTTATACTTAAACTATAGCTCACCAACCTTTGTGTTGACTTTTTTAAGCATGTTTTTCTCAGGTGCTTAAGGTTTGATTGCTTCTGCTGTAGTTGCCATGCTTTGTAGACTCCCGCTGCGCTTATTAGAGATGTCTTCGCATGAAACATTTATTTTGCATCCAAAACTTTATTACTTTTGAACAATGTATTTGTAACGACCTATGGGTCACGTACTATTATTTTTGCTTGCTATTCGTAGAAGCATAGTTTCGGTTGTTAAACATTTGACGTTGGTTATGACGTCACTTTTTCTTATGAATGCAAACTTATTTTGAAACCGCATATAGTATTTGACCTTGTAATAATCCTGTTGTTGATGATTCGTACACGATGGTTTTATACAGGGCATCACATTTGGTATCAGGGCATTGGTTGTAGGGAATTAGGTTGAATTAGTGAGTCTAGACCCGACCGAGTAGGATTCACTAATAGGACTAATCTACAACTCGCTAGTTTACATGTTTCTGCGGAACTTGCTGCATGCTGCTGCTTACTTTTACTGCTACATGCCGTATGCTACTACATGATTTCACTACTGCATGCTATTATCTACTTTCGATTGCATGATACTTGTCGTTATTGCCATGCTACTTACTGCTATAGATGATCTAGACTGTCGTAGTTACTTTGCCTAATACGTGCTTGCTTTATGACTTACTGACATGGAAAAAGTTATTTTTCCTTGTTCAGATGTCGGATATTCCACCTGTTATCATTTTGGAGAGCGACTCGGACTCATCCGCCACCTTACCTGCCATTGTTGCCGATTCTCAGATCCCGTCATCGACACCCTCCAGTGACTCTGGTGCTTCATCCTCTGGAGCCAGTAGCCATGCACCCGAACCAGTGATCACCTCAGACGGAGCCGAGGACCTACAGGAGATTCCAGCTCCACTTGTCCCAGGACCCTCGGAGCCACAGCACCATCCCGGTGGTGCTGTGATTCCCGTGGAACTTGGGGAAGGTCTGTTCTGTAATGAGCATAACCATTGGTGCCGATGCCTTCCTGATGGACTTCTCGTGCTGATCCCGCCTTTCAGATTTCGACTGATGATAGCCGGCCGAGTAGAGCCACCCGTGCAGCCACCCTCAGATGATTCTAACGACTCATCATCCGACGACTCATCCTATGATGACTCCAGTGACGAGGATTCTGACGAGGATCCCGAGGAAGCACCCGTGCAGCCACCCTCTATCCCGCCGAAGAAGCGGTATCGTTTCGACGGTACTGTTATTCCTGGGGTTAACGGAGAGAGATCGTTCGTTAACGCACATGGACTGAGGACTAGAGTTACCGCCCGTAAGCAGCTTGTGCCATATCCCGCTGATCCATTCATACGTAAGGCTCCCCGATACGCAGCATCTACTTCTGGTGCCGGACCGTCTGCACCACCCGCACCACCAGCACCACCTGCACCATCAGCACCGCCTGTCCCACCATCTCCCTCTGTCGAGGAACTGATGAGGGAAGTGGAGATCCTCCATGCTCGAGTCACTGAGCTCGAGGACCAGATGTCCCACGTAATGGAAATCCTATACCCACCATCACTATAGGACATTTGTATTAGATTTCATTATGTAATCTCATTTGTAGTTTCATGTATTACTTATGTATTGTACGAACCTATGCGGATGTATGCAACTTATTATTAATGAATGGACTTTGCGTTGTTTAATTTTTGTACGATGTTCCATTTACGTTACAGTGTGATGATTTTGTAGTATCTGAATCTATTTGCGTTACTTAATTAACATGTAATGTGTTGATTCCATGTTGGTTACCATATACTGTATTATTATATATTGAATGCTGGATTTTGACTTGAGTCAAAATTTTTGTTAGAACATCAATGGCCAACAGAACATCAACACCCATCATAGCACAAATCAAAGAAATGATCACTGAACGAGTAGCCACAGCTTTAGCGGAAATGAACCCCCAAGCCCCACCAGTTAACCAGCCCATTCGTAATGGGTGTACTTACAAGGAATTCCAAAGATGCAAACCCCACAACTTTAGCGGTACTGAGGGGCCAGTTGGGCTCACTAGGTGGTTTGAGAAATTAGAATCCGTGTTCTGTGTTAGTAACTGCTCAGAGACGAACAAAACCAAGTATGCCTCGTGTACGCTGTCGGATGGCGCACTAACCTGGTGGAACACACTGTCTCAAGTAAAGGGTATTGATGAGGCGTATGCTACGCCGTGGGAAGAATTCAAGGGGGCCATGATTGAAGAGTACTGTCCCCGAACAGAAATCCAGAAAATGGAGATTGAGTTTGGGCAGTTGAAGGTTGTGGAAAACGATCTCGATGGTTATAACCGTAGGTATCTGGAATTTGCCCTGATGTGTCCTACCATGGTTAACCCGGAGTTTAAGCGCATGGAAAGGTACTTGTGGGGACTTCCCAAGTCCATTAAGGGAAATGTCACCTCATCTAAGCCACCAAATGTCCCGGAAGCAATGCGCACGGCGCACACCTTAATGAACTAAATTATCAAACCGAAAAAGACAAAATCCGAATTGGGGACTAGCAGTGAGTAAGTGGGACAACAAAAAGGGGAGAGCCTATGATCAAACTCCCGCAAAGAGGCACAACGATGGGAGGAACCTCAACCCGAACACTGGCTCAAACCCCAACTACAAGGGTACTCTACCACAGTGCAAGAGGTGCTACAAGCACCATACCAGGTACTGTAACGTTGTTTGTGAAAAATGCAAAAAGATCGGGCATATTGGCAGAGACTGCAAGATCACCACCATGACTGGGAAGCCGAACCCCAATGGACCGAGAAAGTGCTATGAATGCGGACAAACGGGCCACTTCAGAAATGAGTGTCCCAACAAGTGAAAGGACGGCGGACCACCGCGTGGCAGAGCTTCCAACGTAAATGCAAAGGATGCCCGTGAGAACCCCGACTTGGTCACAGGTATATTCACTATCAACAATCTATTAGCTTATGTTCTGTTTGATACTGGTGCCGATAGAAGTTATGTATGTAGACACTTTTGCTCTAAGATAAATTGGTCGTTAGTTCCTTTAAAGGAGAGTATGCTTGTAGAGGTAGCCAATGGAAAACTTGAGAAAGTTGACCAAATTAGCCGAGGAGCTATTATAAACATAGCAGGTGTGGATTTCGAGATTGACTTGATACCCATTAAATTGGGAAGCTTTGATGTTATTGTCGGTATGGACTGGTTGACCAAGATAAGGGCTGACATTATCTGTGGAGATAAAGCTCTTCGTATGCCCCACGGAGACGGTGAGCCACTGATTATTTACGGAGATAGATGTAGCTCGAAACTGAATCTCATTAGTTGCATGAAAGCGCAAAAGATCAGGAAGAAAGGACGTCTTGCTGTTTTAGCACATGTGAAAACGTTAGAAACTGAAGAAGAGCGTGGATGATGTATGAATTGTGAACGAATTTCCCGAGGACTTCCTAGAGGAATTGCCTGGATTACCACCATCGAGAGTAGTAGAGTTTCAGATCGATTTAGTGCCAGGAGATGCACCTATAGCTCACGCACCTTATCGACTAGCACCTTCCGAAATGCAAGAGTTGCAGAGCCAATTACAAGAACTGCTAGACCGTGGATTTATCCAACCAAGTTTCTCGCCTTGGGGTGCACTTGTTTTATTTGTAAAGAAGAAGGACGGATCATTCCGCATGTGCATCGACTACCGTGAACTCAATAAATTGACGATCAAGAATCGGTATCCTCTTCCCCGAATTGACGATCTTTTTGACCAATTGCAAGGATCAAGCATTTACTCTAAGATCGATTTGCGATCTGGTTATCACCAGTTGAGGGTGAAAGAGAGCGATGTGATGAAGACTGCATTCAGAACTCGTTATGGTCATTATGAGTTTCTCGTGATGCCATTCGGTTTAACCAATGCACCTGCCATATACATAGATCTCATGAATCGTGTATGCAAGCCCTACCTGGATAACTTCGTTATCGTCTTCATAGATGATATCCTCATCTACTCCAAAAGCGAAGAAGAACATGAATAACATCTTCGTCTAGTGTTGGAACTCTTGAGACAAGAGCAACTTTATGCAAAATTCTCCAAGTGTGAGTTTTGGTTAAAGGAAGTCCAATTTCTGGGTCACGTTGTAAGTGATCAAGGTATTAAAGTAGATCCCGCAAAGATCGAAGCTATCAGCAAGTGGGAAACCCCCACTACTCTGACTCATATTCGCCAATTTTTAGGTCTCGCCGGTTACTACCGAAGATTTATTGAAGGTTTCTCTCTGATTGCGCATCCTTTGACTGCGCTGACTCACAAAGGGAAGAAGTTCATTTGGGAACCCGAACAGGAATCTGCATTTCAAACTTTAAAAAAGAAGTTAACCACCGCACCTATCTTATCACTTCCTGAAGGCAGTGACGATTTTGTCATTTATTGCGATGCTTCGAAAAGTGGTTTTGGTTGTGTACTGATGCAACGAACAAAGGTTATCGCCTATGCCTCTCGACAACTGAAGATTCAAAAGCGAAATTACACAACGCACGATCTCGAGCTTGGAGCCATTGTCTTCGCATTAAAACTGTGGAGACACTATCTTTATGGAACTAAGAGCACTATTTTCACCGATCATAAAAGCCTCCAACACATCTTCGATCAAAAGCAACTGAATATGAGACATCGACGATGGATCGAGATGCTGAACGACTATGATTGTGAACTTCGTTATCACCCTGGCAAGGCCAATGTTGTAGCTGACGCTTTGAGCCGAAAAGAGAGGATGGCACCTCTTCGTGTCCAAGCCTTGAACATCACCATTCATTCGAACCTCAATAGCCAGATCTGAGCAGCCCAAGATGAGGCTCTCAAGGAGGAGAATATATCTCATGAATACTTGAACATTCTCGTCTCTCGATTCGAAGTTAAGGAGACTGAACTCCGATGCCATGCCAGAAGAATTTGGGTACCCCGTTAAGGAGATCTAAAGGGCCTTATACTAGATGAAGCCCACAAGTTGAGATATTCGATTCATCCAGGAGCCGGTAAAATGTACCACGATCTTAAAGAACAGTACTGGTGGCCTAATCTTAAGAAGGACGTTGCAACTTATGTTGGGAAGTGTTTGACTTGCTCGAAAGTTAAGGCCGAACATCAGAGGCCTTCTGGATTACTTCAACAACAGAAAATCCCGCAATGGAAGTGGGAGAGGATAACAATGGATTTTATTACGAAGCTACCAAAAACGGTGGGCGGATACGATACCATCTGGGTTATTGTTGACCGTCTCACTAAATCTGCACACTTTTTAGCCATGAAGGAAACTGATACGATGGAGAGACTCGCTCAACTATACATAAAAGAGGTTGTATCTCGTCATGGTGTGCCCTTATCGATCATCTCAGATTGCGATCCCCGTTTTGCTTCCAGATTTTGGCGTTCTTTGCAAGAAGCCTTGGGAACTCGTCTCGACATGAGTACCGCGTATCATCCATAGACCGACGAATAAAGCGAACGCATGATTCAGACTTTAGAAGACATGTTGCGTGCATGTGTCATTGATTTTGGAAAGGCTTGGGAAAGGAATTTGCCACTAGCCGAATTCTCTTACAACAACAGTTATCATTCGAGTATTAATGCCGCACCTTTTGAAGTGTTGTATGGCTGCAAGTGCTGATCTCCTATTTGTTGGGCCGAAGTAGGCGAAACGCAAATCACCGGACCCGAGATAGTCCATGAAACAACTGAGAAGATTGTCCAAATTCAAGCGAGACTTAAGACGACCTGTGATCGTCAAAAAAGTTATGCCGACCTTAAACATAAAGACTTTGAATTCAACATGGGTGACCGTGTAATGTTGAAGGTCGCACCTTGGAATGGTGTAATCCGTTTTGGAAAACGTGGAAAGTTAAACCCGCGATACATTGGTCCTTTCGAAATCTTGGAGCGTGTTGGACCCGTTGCTTACCGTCTGGATCTTCCGACTCAATTGAGCTCCGTTCATCGTACTTTTCATGTATCAAATTTGAAGAAGTGTCTTGCTGAACCGGAACATGTCATACCATTGGTGGAACTTACGATTGATGACAAACTCCAGTTCATGGAAGAGCCTGTCGAAATTATGGACCGTGAGGTCAAAAATTTGAAATGCAACAAGATTCCGATCGTCTGAGTACGATGGAATGCCAAATGAGGACTTGAGTTTACCTGGGAACGAGAGGATCAAATGATGCAGAAGTATCCTCACCTTTTCCCAACTCCTCCATCTACCTCAGCTTAAAATTTCGGGACGAAATTTTCTTTAACAGGTGGGTAATGTAACAACCCTGGATTTTCCAACGTATATTTATTAATATATATTATTAATGCTTGTGTTTTAATAAATGTGTTCTTATACGTGTTACTTGTTACCGTATTTAACTTTCCATGGCTCGACTCGTCTTTGTGACACACATGCTTTCCACGAATAATATTTCGGATATTATTTACATTCATGATTAATTATTATTAATCATTTTTAATTAACTAAGGTTACTAGTTAATTACTTGGGCTTTACTTATTTATTTGTTACATACTTACATACTTGGGCTTATATTAATGTACATGGACTTGGAAGCCCGCCCTACACACTTAATGGACTAAGTTAGCCCATTTTTATGCAAGTATTACATTAAGATACAACTAGATTAATTAGCTTAGTGAGGAATCTAGTTACATGCATACTTACACCATTTTCCCACACCATTTAGCTTTAATACCACTTGAAGCATACACCATTCTCCCATGTTGGAAAGTTGGCTTTTGACCCTTCCTCTTTGGTGTTAAAACCATGAGCTTCCATGGGGTGTGAGGGAGTTCAAATTTTTTTTATTTTGTTACTTATACACTAGTCTCCATTTCACTTTTACACACACACAACTTACTTACATTTTTCTCTCTTTTTTTCTCTCAAATATTGTAAGTAACAAGCTTTACTTTCTTTATTTTTCTTCCATTAAAACCACCATCCATCATCATCATTTACTAGTTGTAGTTTGTTGTTACTTGTTGTTGTTTCTTGTTTATGATTAAAGATCAAGTTTTCTAACTTGTATCTTCATGTAATCTTGGTTACTTCCATCTTTTGTTTGATGAAGAACCAAGAACAAGAATCTAAACTTACTAGTTTATGGTTCTACATTTATGTGTTTTCAAGATTTAAAGTTCATAAGTTTCATAATCATACTTGTGTTCATGTTTTGTAGACTTAAATCCTAAGATCCAAACTTTGATTTGAATCTTCCTAAGTATGAAACAAACATGAACATAATACTTGTACTTTAGTTTATTTCTTTCTTTTGTAAGTACATTAAAGTTATAATATTGTTATTTTGGTCAAGTATTACTAGTTAATCTTGATCTCATATTTCTTGGAACTAAAAGTTAACTTTATAAGTTCAAGAACATGGAAGTATAACTTTCTAGTTATAACTTCATACACTTGTGTTGGATCTAAGTTTCTATAGCTTATGGTCTTCTAAATTTGTTGTAAACAAGAGCTTATAAGCTTATATACATGTTACAAGTTGAAAATCTAAGTTTCATAACTTATGGTTTCATTAAAGTGTAGATCCAAGTTTTGTAACTTAGGATCTAACTTAAGAACACTAGATCTAGACTTTCTAGTCTAGGATCTTTAAGATCTAACCAAGATCTAAGTTCTACAACTTAAGATCTTGTTTATTTAGTTTACTTTCAAGTTTGTAGCTTAATATTACTAGTAGAACTCATGTATGTGTCGGATCTAAGATCTTGATGTAACTTTGGTTCATCAAACTAGATACAACTCTTAAGTAAGTTGTGCTACATATCTTAGACTTACACTAGTGTTATGATGGTTAAAACTTGGTTAAGATGATACAAACACATCAACGAGTTGTACACTTGAAGCTATACGCATCAAGGATGAGAACCGTGATGAGCATCAAGCACCAAGAACCCACTGGAACAATTTACTTACTGTTTCTGGAACTGATCAGACTACCTGGGATTCTGGAAATTTGATTTTCAGTTATTTCGGTTCGAGTATATGATTTTCTGTTTAGACGTCGTCTTAATCCGAGTTACGGTTTAGGATCTATGGCCTCCCGAAAGTCACTATACCCTATTAACGTTGTGCTAAATTTCTGACCTACTCGCACTTAAACCGTCACCACGGTCAAATGAAGATGAGTTTGGTTCTGAAAATTGGTCAGCCTCTAGGAGACTCATATACGGAGCCATGGCCACTGTTCTCACCTAAATTCAGTTTGTATAGAGGGCGTGGCGACTGAACGAAGTCAGCCTTTATTTCAAACCCTAGTCTTGACTTAAAACTTACTTTACACTTTTTATTTAATGATGAATGATGATGGTACTTAAGACCTAAATTACATACATTTAAACCTTTGGGAATGATTTACTGACTTAGTAACTTTTGACTTAGGTTGAGGACCTTCCGGACCAACCACTTGCTTACTATTCCCGCGTATCGACTTCTACTACTTTCCGCTGTGAGTTATAGCATCCCATTTTTACTTTAACTATTTTGGGAACTGAGAATACATGCGCATTTTACATTTTACATACTAGGCACGAGTACTTAAACTTTATATATGTGTGGGTTATACAACGGCATAAACTTTCCCCTTAGCTCGGTAACGTTTAGTCATTGGTCTTTGAACCGGTGAACGCGAATCTTAGATATGGATCCATAGGGTTTGACATCCCCACTCGGGCTAGTAGCGCTAACATTTAACGGGTGTTTAATACTTCGTAAACTTACGCACTCGCCAAGTGTACTTTTAGGGGGTGTTATTTACGTTAAGTTAGTTACCAAGTGCCCACGGTTAAACATATACTTTTCATACTGTTTTGAAACGCTGTTGAAGCACTGAAATCTCATGGCCTACCTTACATTGTTGTTATACTTAAACTATAGCTCACCAACCTTTGTGTTGACGTTTTTAAGCATGTTTTTCTCAGGTGCTTAAGGTTTGATTGCTTCCGCTGTAGTTTCCATGCTTTGTAGACTCCCGATGCGCTTATTAGAGATGTCTTCGCATGAAACGTTTATTTTGCATCCAAAACTTTATTACTTTTGAACAATATATTTGTAACGACCTATGGGTTACGTACTATTATTTTTGCTTGCTATTCGTAGAAGCATACTTTCGGTTGTTAAACATTTGACGTTGGTTATGACGTCACTTTTTCTTATGAATGCAAACTTATTTTGAAACCGTATATAGTATTTGACCTTGTAATGATCCTGTTGTTGATGATTCGTACACGATGATTTTGTACGGGGCATCACATACAACGTTTATAGTAATATGGATGGTTCGTTTCAGTTGGTACCAGAGCGGTGATCTTAGCGAACCAGGTCTTTCATTAGTGTGTCTAACTGATAGTTGTTAGGATGCATTAGTGGGTCTGGACTTCGACCATGCATGTCAAAAAGTTTTGCTTATCATTTCTTGTCCGAAATTACCTGCTTATCATTCTTAAGTCTAGACACGTTTTACTGCTTTTATTGTATAGATAGTGTAGTGACCCGAACTTTGCCATGTTTATATATATTAAATGAAATTGATATTTACATGATTAAATGTTTCCAACATGTTAAGTAATCAAACTTGTTAAGACTTGATTATTTGAAATAAGCTTTATATAGACAATTGACCACCCAAGTTGACCGGTGATTCACGAACGTTAAAACTTGTAAAAACTATATGATGATATATATATGGTTATGTATATAGCTAACATGGTATTATGAAAAGTAAGTATCTCATTAGGTATATTAACAATGAGTTATATACATAAAATGAGACTATTGAATTATGAAACTAGAAACGATATATATAACGATTATCGTTATAGCAACGTTTTACTAAATACATATGTATCATATTAAGATATTGTTACACTATAATTAACATGATAAAATGATAATTATATATATCATTAAGTGTGTTAATAATTAACTACATATGTAAAAAACACAAGATTACTAACTTAAGAATTTTGAAACGAGACATATATGTAACGATTATCGTTGTAACGACATTTTAATGTATATATCGTATTAAGATATATTCATTGTTGGTGATTTGTGTCACCAATATGATTTAAGTGTAATGGGATTAATTTGTTAACCAAAATAACCTTGATAAATATCGAACAAGTATGGGAAAGTGTGGAGTGCACACTTGTTTGTACTTATCTTGATTATGACAGGGGTTCGGGGGCAGCACCCCCGATAGCGGGGTCCAAGGGGTGGCAACCCCTGGTGGGGTCCAAGGGGCAGAGCCCCTGGCTGAGGTCGAGCTGCCAGGTCAGCTTGGAAATTTTTTGTTTGGGTTAATATCGATTTATTAAAAATGTGTTAAAATTTGATTTAAAGCTTTCAACAACATTAAATGAGATCGTTAACTTAAAGCTTTCAAAAACAACACTTACATGTAACGACTAACGATGACTTAACGACTCAGTTAAAACGAATATACATGTAGTGTATTAAGATGTATTAGTACACTTTTGAAAGACTTCAAGACACATATCAAAGTACTTCTACTTAACAAAAATGCTTATAATTACGTTCACATTCATTTTCATCAACAATTCTACTCGTATGAACCCGTATTCGTATTCGTATAATACACAGCTTCTAGGTGTACTTACTATTGATACATACACTCAATAATATGATATTAGCAGCCCTAAATGACTCATAATCCATTATAGAAACATATAGGGATTAACCTTTGTCATTTACCATGAATGATTAAGCTAAATAACAAAACTAGAAAAGCCTTTGTTGACTAACTAAAAAATGTGGGATTAGCATGGATATATACATCCATTTCATGCTAGATTACTACATCATATTACTCTCTAAACACATACACTTCCACCTCTTCTAACTCTCATCATATTCAGCAAGTTTTGATCTCATAATCAAAGCTTAGATCACCATAAAAAGAATCATTCAAGAACACATCAAGAACACTTCAAGAAACCTTTCAAGATTTCAAGATTACTTTCAATCTTTCTAATCCATTCAAAGTAATCATCTAAGATCAAGAAACCTTTATTATTTACAGTAGGTTATCCTTCTAAATCAAGGTAATACTCATATTCAAACTTTAATTCAATTTCTATAACTATAAACTATCTTAATTCGAGTAAAAAATCTTACTTGAACTTGTTTTCGTGTCATGATTCTACTTTAAGAACTTTCAAGCCATCCAAGATCCTTTGAAGCTAGATCATATCTCGTCTCTTCCAGTAGGTTTACCTACTAAATTTAAGGTAGTAATGATGTTTATAACATCATTCGATTCATATATATATATATATATAACTATCTTATTCGAAGATCTAAACTTGTAATCACTAGAACATAGTTTAGTTAATTCTAAACTTATTCGCAAACAAAGTTAATCCTTCTAACTTGACTTTTAAAATCAACTAAACACATGTTCTATATCTATATGATATACTAACTTAATGATTTAAAACTTGGAAACACGAAGAACACCGTAAAACCGGACATACGCCGTCGTAGTGAAACTGGGGGCAGTTTTGGGTTAGATAATTAAAAACTATGATAAACTTTGATTTAAAAATTGTTCTTCTGGGAAAATGATTTTTCTTATGAACATGAAACTATATCCAAAAATAATGGTTAAACTCAAAGTGGAAGTATGTTTTTCAAAATGGTCATCAAGACATCGTTCTTTCGACTGAAATGACTACCTCTTACAAAATTGACTTGTAACTTGTATCTCTGACTATAAACTTATACATTTTCTGTTTAGTTTCATAAATTTCAGTTCATTATGAAACCATAGCAACTTGAATCACTCAAAACGGATTTAAAACGACGAAATTATGGGTAAAACAAAATTGGATATTTTTGCTTGTTGTAGCTACGTAAAATCTGTAACAAATCTATTCTAACCATAACTTAACTAACTTATATTGTATTATACATGTACTCTAAAATATTATGTAACCTTGATAGACCATAGACACGTATACAATGTTTTGACATATCATATCTGAAATGTCCCGTTCTTATTGATTAAAAACGTTCCATATTAATTGATTTCGTTGCGAGGTTTTGACCTCTATATGAGACGTTTTTTAAAGACTGCATTCATTTTAAAATAAACCATAACCTTTATTTCATCAATAAAGGTTTAAAAATCTTTACGTAGATTATCAAATAATGATAATCTAAAATATCCTGTTTACACGCGACCATTACATAATGGTTTACAATACAAATATGTTACAACGAAATAAGTTTCTTGAATGCAGTTTTTACACAATATCATACAAGCATGGACTCCAAATCTCGTCCTTATTTAAGTATGCGACAGCGGAAGCTCTTAATAATCACCTGAGAATAAACATGCTTAAAATGTCAACAAAAATGTTGGTGAGTTATAGGTTTAACCTATATATTATCAAATCATAATAATAGACCACAAGATTTCATATTTCAATACACATCCCATACATAGAGATAAAAATCATTCATATGGTGAACACCTGGTAACCGATATTAACAAGATCCATATTTAAGAATATCCCCATCATTCCGGGACACCCTTCGGATATCATATAAATTTCGAAGTACTAAAGCATCTGTACTTTGGATGGGGTTTGTTAGGCCCAATAGATCTATCTTTAGGATTCGCGTTAATTAGGGTATATGTTCCCTAATTCTTAGATTACCAGACTTAATAAAAAGGGGCATATTCGATTTCGATAATTCAACCATAGAATGTAGTTTCATGTACTTGTGTCTATTTTGTAAATCATTTATAAAACCTGCATGTATTCTCATCCCAAAAATATTAGATTTTAAAAGTGGGACTATAACTCACTTTCACAGATTTTTTACTTCGTCGGGAAGTAAGACTTGGCCACTGGTCGATTCACGAACCTATAAAAAATATGTACATATATATCAAAGTATGTTCAAAATATATTTACAACACTTTTAATACATTTTGATGTTTTAAGTTTATTAAGTCAGCTGTCCTCGTTAGTAACCTACAACTAGTTGTCCACAGTTAGATGTACAGAAATAAATCGATATATATTATCTTGAATCAATCCACGACCCAGTGTATACATATCTCAGTATTGATCACAACTCAAACTATATATATTTTGGAATCAACCTCAACCCTGTATAGCTAACTCCAACATTCACATATAGAGTGTCTATGGTTGTTCCGAAATATATATAGATGTGTCGACATTATAGGTCGAAACATTGTATACGTGTCTATGGTATCTCAAGATTACATAATATACAATACAATTTGATTAAGTTATGGTTGGAATAGATTTGTTACCAATTTTAACGTAGCTAAAATGAGTAGTTTTTACCAATTTTGTTTTGCTCGCCATTTCTTCGTTTCTAATCCGTTTTGAGTGATTTAAGCGGTCACGGTTTCGTATTGAACTTGACTTTATGAAACTAAACATAAAAGATATAGGTTTATAGTCGGAAATAAAAGTTACAAGTCGTTTTTGAAAGAGGTAGTCATTTCCGTCGAAAGAACGACATCTTGATGACTGTTTTGAAAAACATACTTTCACTTTGAGTTTAACCATGATTTTTGGATATGGTTTCATGTTCATAATAAAAATCATTTTCCCAGAAGTATAGCTTTTAAATCAAAGTTTTTCATAGTTTTTAATTATCCAAACCAAAACAGCCCCCGGTTGTAACTACGACGGCGTAAATCCGGTTTTATGGTGTTTCTTGTGTTTCCGGGTTTTAAATCATTAAGTTAGCATATCATATAGATATAAATCATGTGTATAGTTGATTTTAAAAGTGTAGTTAGAAGGATTAAATTTATTTGCGAACAAGTTTAGAATTAACTAAACTATGTTCTAGTGATTACTAGTTTACCACTTCGAATATGATAGCTTTTTATGTATGAATCGAATGATGTTATGAATATCATTACTACCTTAAGTTCCTTGGATAAACCTACTGGAAAATAGAAAAATGGATCTAGCTTCAACGGATCCTTGGATGGCTCGAAGTTCTTAAAGCAGAATCATGACACGAAAACAAGTTCAAGTAAGATCATCACTTAAAATAAGATTGTTATAGTTATAGAAATTGAACCAAAGTTTGAATATGATTATTAACTTGTATTAGAATGATAACCTACTGTAAGAAATAAAGATTTCTTGAGGTTAGATGATCACCTTACAAGATTGGAAGTGAGCTAGCAAACTTGAAAGTATTCTTGATTTTATGTAACTAGAACTTGTAGAATTTATGAAGAACACTTAGAACTTGAAGTTAGAACTTGAGAGAGATCAATTAGATGAAGAAAATTGAAGAATTAAAGTGTTTGTAGGTGTTTTTGGTCGTTGGTGTATGGATTAGATATAAAGGATATGTAATTTTGTTTTCATGTAAATAAGTCATGAATGATTACTCATATTTTTGTAATTTTATGAGATATTTCATGCTAGTTGCCAAATGATGGTTCCCACATGTGTTAGGTGACTCACATGGGCTGCTAAGAGCTGATCATTGGAGTGTATATACCAATAGTACATACATCTAAAAGCTGTGTATTGTACGAGTACGAATACGGGTGCATACGAGTAGAATTGTTGATGAAACTGAACGAGGATGTAATTGTAAGCATTTTTGTTAAGTAAAAGTATTTTGATAAGTGTCTTGAAGTCTTTCAAAAGTGTATGAATACATATTAAAAAACTACATGTATATACATTTTAACTGAGTCGTTAAGTCATCGTTAGTCGTTACATGTAAGTGTTGTTTTGAGACCTTTAGGTTAACGATCTTGTTAAATGTTGTTAACCCAAAGTTTATAATATCAAATGAGATTTTAAATTATTATATTATCATGATATTATGATATATTAATATATCTTAATATGATATATACATTTAAATGTCGTTACAACGATAATCGTTACATATATGTCTCGTTTCGAAATCCTTAAGTTAGTAGTCTTGTTTTTACTTATGTAGTTCATTGTAAATACACTTAATGATATATTTAATTATCATATTATCATGTTATATATAATATAACAATGTATTAATATGCTTCATATATATTTAGTAAGACGTGGTTATAACGATAATCGTTATATGTATCGTTTCGAGTTTCATACATCAATAGTCTCCTTTTTAAGTATATAACTTATTGTTACTATTTTTAATGAGATACTTGATGATCATTATATCATGTTAAACATATATATTTATTCATTTATGTATCATCATGTCATATACAACTTATAGCGTTCGTGAATCATTGGTCAAACTGGGTAATCAGACGTTTACAAAATTTCCGTTTCAATTAACCAAGTCTTAACAAGTTTGATTGTTTAACATGTTGGAAACATTTAATCATGTAAATATAGTTTTCATTAAACACATAATCATAGAAAGGTTCGGAAAAGTTCGGGTCACTACAGTACGTACCCGTTAAATAAATTTCGTCCCGAAATTTTAAGCGATTGGAGGTGTTGGCTCATCTTCTGGAAATAAGTGCGGGTACTTCTTCTTCATCTGATCTTCTCGTTCCCAGGTGAACTCGGGTCCTCTACGAGCATTCCATCGAACCTTAACAATCGGTATCTTGTTTTGTTTAAGTCTCTTAAACTCACGATCCATTATTTCAACGGGTTCTTCAATGAATTGAAGTTTTTCATTGATTTGGATTTCATCCAATGGAATAGTGAGATCTTCTTTAGCAAAACATTTCTTCAAATTCGAGACGTGGAAAGTGTTATGTACAGCCGCGAGTTGTTGAGGTAACTCAAGTCGGTAAGCTACTGGTCCGACACGATCAATAATCTTGAATGGTCCAATATACCTTGGATTTAATTTCCCTCGTTAACCAAATCGAACAACACCTTTCCAAGGTGCAACCTTAAGCATGACCATCTCTCCAATTTCAAATTCTATATCTTTTCTTTTAATGTCGGCGTAGCTCTTTTGTCGACTTTGGGCGATTTTCAACCGTTGTTGAATTTGGATGATCTTCTCAGTAGTTTCTTGTATTATCTTCGGACCCGTAATCTGTCTATCCCCCACTTCACTCCAACAAATCGGAGACCTGCACTTTCTACCATAAAGTGCTTCAAACGGAGCCATCTCAATGCTTGAATGGTAGCTATTGTTGTAGGAAAATTCTGCTAACGGTAGATGTCGATCCCAACTGTTTCCGAAATCAATAACACATGCTCGTAGCATGTCTTCAAGCGTTTGTATCATCCTTTCACTCTGCCCAACAGTTTGTGGATGATAGGCAGTACTCATGTCTAGACGAGTTCCTAATGCTTGCTGTAATGTCTGCCAGAATCTTGAAATAAATCTGCCATCCCTATCAGAGATAATAGAGATTGGTATTCCATGTCTGGAGACGACTTCCTTCAAATACAGTCGTGCTAACTTCTCCATCTTGTCATCTTCTCTTATTGGCAGGAAGTGTGCTGATTTGGTGAGACGATCAACTATTACCCAAATAGTATCAAAACCACTTGCAGTCCTTGGCAATTTAGTGATGAAATCCATGGTAATGTTTTCCCATTTCCATTCCGGGATTTCGGGTTATTGAAGTAGACCTGATGGTTTCTAATGCTCCGCTTTGACCTTAGAACACGTCAAACATTCCCCTACGTATTTAGCAACATCGGCTTTCATACCTGGCCACCAAAAATGTTTCTTGAGATCCTTGTACATCTTCCTCGTTCCAGGATGTATTGAGTATCTGGTTTTATGATGTAACGACCCGGAAATTTCCGACCAAATTTAAACTCTAATCTCTATATGGTTCCGACACGATAAGCAAAAACCCTAAAGTTGACCCGCACTTTTTCGATCGTTCTATACTTATAAGATTAATATTTACATAAATTAAACCTTACCAACATGATAAGCAATCCAAATTGTTGAGACTTATGTTTTCGAAAAGAGTTTTACACAACGTTTGACCGTCTAGTTTGACCGATGATATCACGAACTATATAACATATGATAATTATACGTTTGTGTATATATATGTATATATACATATTTAACATGGTTTATGGATGTTTTAATATCTCATTTTGTATTAATAACAATAAGTTATAAGTATATTTTGAAACTACTAACTTAAGTTTTCAAAACAATAACCATACATAACGTTATTTGATATAAATACTTATGACTTATAATGTCTATACATATAACGTATAAGTAATGTATTTAATCACTTTTAAGGACTTAAATACATAAAACAATATAAGTATATTCACAAAAGATAGCTATATTTGAATCCTCGTTCCGTTTTCTCAAAGATTTCTACACGTATATTTAGGGTATATGTACCCGTATCATACGCAGCTTCTAGATGTATTTACTATTGGTATATACCAATAAAAATCTGCTCCTTAGCAGCCTTAAATGATTAAGAAACATGTGGAACCAACCATTTGTCAAGTAGCATGAATTATTTAGCAAGAAAACAAAGTTAGGTATCATTTTTTTTCTTTATATACTAAAAACGTTTTTATGCATGCACACCATTTCTTCACCCCATTTTCTCATACTTACACTCCCATTTCTCTCTCAAAATACTCTTAACTTCATACTTGATCATCTACAAGCATTTTCCCCATCATTTAGCTTCAAAAACCTTACTTAATCACCATAAGAAAACCATACAAAAACACTTCAAGAAATCCTTCCAAGAACACAAACTTACTTCCAATCTTTCATCCACTTCCATCACCCTTTTGGTTCTAGGTTCTTACTCCTCTTTTACAGCAACCTTGTCCAAGGAACTTGAGGTAGTAACTATGTTCATAACCTTATTCGATTCATATATATATAGCTATCTTATTTTGTGGTATAAAATTTTAACAACAAGAACATAGTTTGAAAGTTTTCAAACTTGTTTGCAAACTAAATAGATCCTTCTAACTTAACTTTTAAAATACTTCAAGACCTGTAATATAACTTAATTATATGCTAATTTAACAAGGTAAAACTTGGTTTTTCAAAGAATACCTTAAAAACTGTTTTTACGACGTCGGAGTGCAACCGGGGACTGTTTTGGGTTGGATAATTAAAAACCATCTTAAACTTTGAATTGGAGGTTTATTTTCTGGAAAAATGATTTTTACTATAAATATGTTAACACATAAAAATTTCATGATTTAATTCAAAGTATAGGTATTTTTAGAAAAATGGTCATTAAATGATATTTTTGTAACAAAAATGTTTAACTTCATAAGTTTCACTAAAGTTTCACCTATGCCGTGTAATTTTGAATACATACTAAGGTATTTACAGTTCATAGTCTTAAAGAGGGACTCGATCCAAGGAGATGGCAAGTTGAATCAACAAAAACGGAGTTGTAACGAAGAAACTATGACCGAAACAAAATCGGATATCCAAGACTAGTTTAGCCACGAAAATAATTGGGAGAAATTAAATAAATCACATCTTTCTAAGATAACATGATATTTTATATATATGTACTCATAATTCAATTTTATATGGTTCAGGATCACCCGTAAACAATACGAGAAGATTAATCATAAGATCCCATGATTGTACGCAACACGTCATTTGACAACACCGGTACTTTATGTACGCAACACGTCATTTGACAACACCGGTACCGTGGGTCAAGATTAATCTCGACCAATACATATACGATGGGGGTTTTATTCATTTCATTGGGGGTTTATTAAACACCTAAAAATGAACCATTAAAATTGAATTACTAACATCGGACTGCTAACTACGGACTAAGGAATTATTAAAAGTATTAAAAGTATAACAAGTATATATATATGTGACGATTGTTTAAAAATGAAAATATATTGATATATTATATATGGATAGGTTCGTGATATCAACCGGAAGACCAAGTCAAAATATTTATATCTTCAAGACAACAGTGAGTATATAGTCCCACTTTTAAACTCTAAATATTTCGGGATGAGAATACATGTATTTTATGTTTTACGATATGGACACAAGTAACTGAAAAATATATTCTACATTGAGTTGTACCACTGGCATACTTCCCTGTAGCTTGGTAACTAATATTTACAGCGGTATTGTAAACGCGAATCCTGTTGATAGATCTATCGGGCCTGACAACCCCAACCGGACTGGACAACCAGTATTCAACGGTTGCACAGTACTTCGTTTTGTGACTACACTTGGTACGGTGTAGTAAGATTTCATATTAAAGGGAATATGCGACGTGATTGAATGTTAAGTATGGTTACCAAGTGCTCAACCACTTAGAATATTTTTATGAAAATGTTTATATATGAAATCTTGTGGTCTATATATATATATATCGCTGCCGGCATTAAACCTATATCTCACCAACTTTATGTTGACATTTTAAAGCATGTTATTCTCAGGTATGAATTAAGTCTTCCGCTGTGCATTAGCTCGTACTAAGGATACTACTTAAGGCTATTAAGGACTTATATCATAAGGCGTTGCATTCGAGTCATTGAAGTTCATAGAGACTATTATTAAGTAAATGGCGGTTTAGATCATTTGAATATTATGAAATGTCAGGCGATTATGTCAATTCTGGATGTAACTATAGATTGCCTTTTAAGAATAAATGCAACGTTTGTAAGATGTATCATATAGAGGGCAAGTACCTCGCAATGTTATCAACTATTGTAATTCGTTTGTAATCAATATGGACAACGTCCGGATGATTAGTTTCGGATCCTTTCAGTTGGTATCAGAGCGTTGGTCTTAGCGAACCAGGCCTTGCATTAGTGTGTCTAACTAGTAGTTGTTAGGATACATTAAGTGAGTCTGGACTTTGACCGTGTCTGCCTGTCAAAAGTTTTGCTTATCAATCCTAGTCGGAAATCATCTGCTTATCATCCTTAGGGAACTGCCTGCTTATCATTCTTAAGTCTAGACACGTCTTACTGCATTTAGTGCATCGATAGTGTATAGACAAAATTCATATCCTAGCGTATCTGTTACTATAGACAATGCCTGACGTATTTCAAAGATTCTCCGTAATTCATGGGATTTTGATATTATATATACATATGTAAATTATGTATTGAAGAGTACCAAACCCAACTCCTATAATCTATTCCAAACCAAAAATTCATTTCTTCGACCATACAAGATGGATTCTTCATCCAGCTCAAATTCCTCCTACTTCGATAGCTTCGCCGATATGGATTTCCATTCGAGCTCCGAGAACAGCGTTACCGGAATGGATCAACCAATTTCCCATCATCTATTCTGGATGAATTGGGGATGGGTTCGTAATATACTAAATTTCTGGAGGCAAGAAGAAGGTGATCCATTCCATCCACCAAATTGTCCTCTTAACGATGAACCTGAAGCACTTACCGGCGAACCTATTCGAAACACCATTTTCTCGCTCATTTCTAGAGTATCTCGTCATGACTACATACTATCCCATATTTCGAATCTTGTTCATTCGCTCGTTCCAACTGTCAATCATCCCGGTATAATAGAAGAAGTCAACGAGCTTCGCGCTCGGGTAGTGGCTTTAGAAAATACGGTGCGAAGGTTACAAACACCAGCAGCAGCACCAGCAGCATAATCTGTATCACTATCAACAACGCCGACAGTACTCTTGTCACCCCCAAAATCTCAACATCACAAACTGTATCTCGGATATCAACACCACATACCTCAAAAACCTCATCGGAACTTCGAGTATGATCTTCGTTCTATATATCGTTCTACATCAATTATCTTCGCTTTACGTATCGTTTTACCTCATTTATCTTCGTTCGACCTGGCAATTATGTAATCTCTAATGCTTTAGAAGTTATGTAATCTAGTATTAACGATAAATCAAATGAGTTTAATACTTCATTGACTCATTGAATCTATGATTACATCTGAAGAAAATATATATGCAAGTATATTTTTATAAAGATTGTAATTAAAAATTCTTTCGTACAAACTGTTAATGATGAAAATATTTTAACGGGTGGGTAGTACCCGAGGAATATTTAGAATTCACATTAATAAGTTACGTTGTACATTCTCTAAATCTGATTCAACGGTCATTTACTATCCTACTTACAACTACCGATATACGTATCCGTTCACCACAGAATAACCATTTCTATTCAAATTTCATATTTGGATTTTGATCTATCAGAATCCAACAAGTGGCATAATGAAGAAAACATTGGACAAAAATAAAAAGTGTTAGAAACAAACGAATTAATTAATTGAAATTGTGATAGGATTTCACGCTAACTGTTCCGGCTAACTGTTCCCAGTTAACTGATTAACATTTAATTTATCGCAATTTACATTCTCGCAATTTTATTTATCATCATTTAATTTCTGTTATTTACTTTTACGCACTTTAAATAACGGGACACGTATGCAAGGTTTCGACTTATCATATCGACCCATCTATATATATATTTCGGAACAACCGTAGACACTCTATATGTGAAGGCGGGAGTTGGCTATACAGGGTCGGAGTTGATTTCAAAATATATATATACTTTGAGTTGTGATCGACACCGAGACCGGTATACGGGTCACGATATGTATTATTTAATTCGAATATTATATATTAAATTATATATGAATCATTGAACCATCGGACTATTGGACTGCTAACTTTGGACAATTAAAATGAATTAAATTAAAATATTGATTATAACATATGAAACTAAATAATTCTTCAAGTTTGCCACTTGATTTCATCCTAAACCTCATTTGTACTTCGACAATTATAATCCTCGTTCAAATCTTTTCATGATTCTTGAAAACACTTCAATCGAGAAGTTGAACCAGCCGCACCTCGTTTACGGAAGAAAGATTTATGCATACAGTTATACACCTGAAACTTTCAAAACCGAAGTTATCGTTAAAACTTATCTGCGTCAAATTCCTTATCATTCATTGGCAAAAACAACCTTACATTTCTCTTTTCAATTTAAGTCAATTTTGTCACAGCTCCACTTTGATTTCTCAGTAGGACCACTCTTATTATAACCTCGATATATATACCTTGTCCTTTCACCATTGTTACCGGAGAACCTTTCATATTCCACGACATCATGTACCAGCAGCTTGTCATCTTTTTGGCAGAATCCGTAATTAGTATTTTAAAAATCTCGCAAAACTTCTCAGTCATACCTATAACGTCTATTCCTAAGGATTTCATACTCCGAAGGTGAAGTTTCTGAAAAATACCCTGAATTATGAAGTAGTTCTTTAAATGCTGATGAAGCAGCGAAAATTGTAAACGATTTTAAACAGTCAAAAGTTTGATGATGAAGCACAGTGTGTCGATAAAACTCAGAAAAAGAGAAGAGTTGGAACCGGAAAACGGTTTGAGCAAAGTATGAAAGAGGTTGTGGATAAATAACAAGAACTGAATCTGCTTTCAAAGGATTCAAACGATTCAGTGCCTGCTGAAACCATTAGTAAAAACCCTACCCCTTATTCTAAACCTCTCCCGATGATATTCTTCATCATCATCTTATCTTAGATATTATAAGATATCTTCATATCTTCCGTTATACATATTCTCCATATTTCTGGAGATATTTTCACAACTACTCTTATCTGAGAATATTTATCTCTCCGTAATATCTGCATTACAACATAAAAGAAACTGTGTCAATTTCTAAATTTTGAAACCTCCAAGTTTAAAATATGAATGTTTTAAAGTAGTGTTGGGAACTGATGCATGAATTAGTATAATATAATGAAACTTGATCAACTTCATTATATTACAGTAAGTCATGTTAAGTTTCTAATGGAATGTGATGATTTACAGTACCGTCATCATGTGCCATGTTACACGGCTCTTACCTTCTATCAAGTCTCCAAACATATTAGAACGTATCACCTTGATAGTTCTATTTTTTCAAAATATTCGAGTAATTTAATGAATCAAGATCGTGCCATTACAATTTCATTCTAAAACCAATAGCTAGGTTCATTCCAAATTTCCTACCTACGAATTTCGGACCATTGTTCGCTTGGCTCGAGGACGGGAAGAAGAAATGAAGGGACAAAACCTCAGAATAGAAATAGGAACATAAACCACAGCAAATAAGAGAGAGCATTAACTGTGGATGACAATGATTTTAAGGGACGGGAGTAGGAACATCGAAATATAAGGGAAGGTATAAAATCTAACAACAACCCCGAAACTACAAACCGTGCATATCAATACGTATTGCAACGTAAAGGCACGGGAGAATTAAAAACATTATAATTCCAAGGAAAGGATAAAAGAGAATAGATTCTTCTGGTGATAGATGAAAAAGAAGAATGAAAGATATGAAAGATATGAAAGTTAGAAATATAACAAGGGTTAGAATGGGATGGAGCATATTAGCGAATGTCTTAAAGTAGGAACTAAAGAGAAAGAATAGAAGATGTGGGAAGAAAGAAAGGGAAGGAGGTAAATTTATAGTGAAATATTCGACAAAGAAATCAAAACAGATTGCCGCGTTAAATCAAAGAAGATCCTGATCGCCGCAAAACTAAATCTTATTACATAAGATTTTCTTTAAAACCCTTAAATCCCGGAAATCGATCATAATCACGTCATCGGTTACAACAATTCTATATTTACTCATTTCACTCTTTTGTGATAGCTTCGCTCGTGCGTCTCACATAACCAAATCGTTTTATCTAAATCTTTCAATAATGATAAAATTTCATTATTACCTCATATTCATCATGAAAACATTCCTATTGTTATTTATGACAACCTCTACCAAATTTCGAGGACGAAATTTCTTTAACGGATGGGTACTGTAACAACCCGGAAATTTCCGACCAAATTTAAACTCTAATCTCTATATGGTTCCGACACGATAAGCAAAAACCCTAAAGTTGACCCGCACTTTTTCGATCGTTCTATACTTATAAGATTAATATTTACATAAATTAAACCTTACCAACATGATAAGCAATCCAAATTGTTGAGACTTATGTTTTCGAAAAGAGTTTTACACAACGTTTGACCGTCTAGTTTGACCGATGATATCACGAACTATATAACATATGATAATTATACGTTTGTGTATATATATGTATATATACATATTTAACATGGTTTATGGATGTTTTAATATCTCATTTTGTATTAATAACAATAAGTTATAAGTATATTTTGAAACTACTAACTTAAGTTTTCAAAACAATAACCATACATAACGTTATTTGATATAAATACTTATGACTTATAATGTCTATACATATAACGTATAAGTAATGTATTTAATCACTTTTAAGGACTTAAATACATAAAACAATATAAGTATATTCACAAAAGATAGCTATATTTGAATCCTCGTTCCGTTTTCTCAAAGATTTCTACACGTATATTTAGGGTATATGTACCCGTATCATACGCAGCTTCTAGATGTATTTACTATTGGTATATACCAATAAAAATCTGCTCCTTAGCAGCCTTAAATGATTAAGAAACATGTGGAACCAACCATTTGTCAAGTAGCATGAATTATTTAGCAAGAAAACAAAGTTAGGTATCATTTTTTTTCTTTATATACTAAAAACGTTTTTATGCATGCACACCATTTCTTCACCCCATTTTCTCATACTTACACTCCCATTTCTCTCTCAAAATACTCTTAACTTCATACTTGATCATCTACAAGCATTTTCCCCATCATTTAGCTTCAAAAACCTTACTTAATCACCATAAGAAAACCATACAAAAACACTTCAAGAAATCCTTCCAAGAACACAAACTTACTTCCAATCTTTCATCCACTTCCATCACCCTTTTGGTTCTAGGTTCTTACTCCTCTTTTACAGCAACCTTGTCCAAGGAACTTGAGGTAGTAACTATGTTCATAACCTTATTCGATTCATATATATATAGCTATCTTATTTTGTGGTATAAAATTTTAACAACAAGAACATAGTTTGAAAGTTTTCAAACTTGTTTGCAAACTAAATAGATCCTTCTAACTTAACTTTTAAAATACTTCAAGACCTGTAATATAACTTAATTATATGCTAATTTAACAAGGTAAAACTTAGTTTTTCAAAGAATACCTTAAAAACTGTTTTTACGACGTCGGAGTGCAACCGGGGACTGTTTTGGGTTGGATAATTAAAAACCATCTTAAACTTTGAATTGGAGGTTTATTTTCTGGAAAAATGATTTTTACTATAAATATGTTAACACATAAAAATTTCATGATTTAATTCAAAGTATAGGTATTTTTAGAAAAATGGTCATTAAATGATATTTTTGTAACAAAAATGTTTAACTTCATAAGTTTCACTAAAGTTTCACCTATGCCGTGTGATTTTGAATACATACTAAGGTATTTACAGTTCATAGTCTTAAAGAGGGACTCGATCCAAGGAGATGGCAAGTTGAATCAACAAAAACGGAGTTGTAACGAAGAAACTATGACCGAAACAAAATCGGATATCCAAGACTAGTTTAGCCACGAAAATAATTGGGAGAAATTAAATAAATCACATCTTTCTAAGATAACATGATATTTTATATATATGTACTCATAATTCAATTTTATATGGTTCAGGATCACCCGTAAACAATACGAGAAGATTAATCATAAGATCCCATGATTGTACGCAACACGTCATTTGACAACACCGGTACTTTATGTACGCAACACGTCATTTGACAACACCGGTACCGTGGGTCAAGATTAATCTCGACCAATACATATACGATGGGGGTTTTATTCATTTCATTGGGGGTTTATTAAACACCTAAAAATGAACCATTAAAATTGAATTACTAACATCGGACTGCTAACTACGGACTAAGGAATTATTAAAAGTATTAAAAGTATAACAAGTATATATATATGTGACGATTGTTTAAAAATGAAAATATATTGATATATTATATATGGATAGGTTCGTGATATCAACCGGAAGACCAAGTCAAAATATTTATATCTTCAAGACAACAGTGAGTATATAGTCCCACTTTTAAACTCTAAATATTTCGGGATGAGAATACATGTATTTTATGTTTTACGATATGGACACAAGTAACTGAAAAATATATTCTACATTGAGTTGTACCACTGGCATACTTCCCTGTAGCTTGGTAACTAATATTTACAGCGGTATTGTAAACGCGAATCCTGTTGATAGATCTATCGGGCCTGACAACCCCAACCGGACTGGACGACCAGTATTCAACGGTTGCACAGTACTTCGTTTTGTGACTACACTTGGTACGGTGTAGTAAGATTTCATATTAAAGGGAATATGCGACGTGATTGAATGTTAAGTATGGTTACCAAGTGCTCAACCACTTAGAATATTTTTATGAAAATGTTTATATATGAAATCTTGTGGTCTATATATATATATATCGCTGCCGGCATTAAACCTATATCTCACCAACTTTATGTTGACATTTTAAAGCATGTTATTCTCAGGTATGAATTAAGTCTTCCGCTGTGCATTAGCTCGTACTAAGGATACTACTTAAGGCTATTAAGGACTTATATCATAAGGCGTTGCATTCGAGTCATTGAAGTTCATAGAGACTATTATTAAGTAAATGGCGGTTTAGATCATTTGAATATTATGAAATGTCAGGCGATTATGTCAATTCTGGATGTAACTATAGATTGCCTTTTAAGAATAAATGCAACGTTTGTAAGATGTATCATATAGAGGGCAAGTACCTCGCAATGTTATCAACTATTGTAATTCGTTTGTAATCAATATGGACAACGTCCGGATGATTAGTTTCGGATCCTTTCATATGAGCTTCTCTACGTACCATTTCTCTCATATCTCCAAATTTTGGTACCCAAATCCTTTCAGCCCTATACCGGGTTCCATCTTCCCGAATATTAAGATGCTTCTCCGATCCTTTGGGTATTTCATTCTTTAAATTTCCCTCTTTTAAAACTCCTTGTTGCGCCTCCTTTATTTGAGTAGTAAGGTCATTGTGAATCATTATATTCATAGATTTTACTCGAATGGGTTCTCTGTCCTTTCTACTCAAGGCGTCGGCTACCACATTTGCCTTCCCCGGGTGGTAACGAATCTCAAAGTCGTAATCATTCAACAATTCAATCCACCTACGCTGCCTCATGTTCAGTTGTTTCTGATTAAATATGTGTTGAAGACTTTTGTGGTCGGTATATATAATACTTTTAACCCCATATAAGTAGTGCCTCCAAGTCTTTAATGCAAAAACAACCGCGCCTAATTCCAAATCATGCGTCGTATAATTTTGCTCGTGAATCTTCAATTGTCTAGATGCATAAGCAATTACCTTCATTCGTTGCATTAATACACAACCGAGACCTTGCTTTGAGGTATCACAATATATCACAAAATCATCATTCCCTTCAGGCAATGACAATATAGGTGTCGTAGTTAGCTTTTTCTTCAATAACTGAAATGCCTTCTCTTGTTCATCCTTCCATTCAAATTTCTTCCCTTTATGCGTTAATGTAGTCAAGGGTTTTGCTATTTTGGAGAAATCTTGGATGAATCTTCTGTAGTAACCAGCCAATCCTAAAAATTGACGTATATGCTTCGGAGTTTTTGGGGTTTCCCACTTTTCAAATGTTTCGATCTTTGCCGGGTCCACCTAGATACCTTCTTTGTTCACTATGTGACCGAGGAATTGAACTTCTTCCAACCAAAATGAACACTTTGAAAACTTAGCGTACAGTTTTTCTTTCCTCAATACTTCTAGCACTTTTCTCAAATGTTCTTCGTGCTCTTGATCATTCTTTGAGTAAATAAGTATGTCATCGATGAAAACAATGACAAACTTGTCAAGATATGGCCCACACACTCGGTTCATAAGGTCCATGAACACAGCTGGTGCGTTAGTCAATCCAAACGGCATAACCATAAACTCGTAATGACCATAACGCGTCCTAAAAGCAGTTTTTGGAATATCATCCTCCTTTACTCGCATTTGATGATATCCAGAACGTAAATCGATCTTCGAATAAACCGACGAGCCTTGTAGTTGATCAAATAAGTCATCAATTCTCGGCAGTGGATAACGGTTTTTGATGGTAAGTTTGTTCAACTCTCTGTAGTCAATACACAACCTAAATGTACCATCTTTCTTCTTGACAAACAAAACAGGAGCTCCCCATGGTGATGTGCTTGGTCGAATGAAACCACGTTCTAATAGTTCTTGCAGTTGGCTTTGCAGTTCTTTCATCTCGCTAGGTGTGAGTCTGTAAGGAGAACGAGCTATTGGTGCAGCTCCTGGTACAAGATCTATTTGAAATTCAACAGATCGATGTGGAGGTAGTCCCGGTAATTCTTTCGGAAATACATCGGAAAATTCTTTTGCGACAAAAACATCATTGATGCTCTTTTCTTCAGTTTGTAATTTCTCGACATGTGCTAGAACAGCATAGCAACCTTTTCTTATTAGTTTTTGTGCCTTCAAATTACTAATAAGATGTAGCTTCGTGTTGCCCTTTTCTCCGTACACCATTAAGGGTTCTCCTTCTTCTCGTACAATGCGAATTGCATTTTTATAACATACGATCTCTGCTTTCACCTTCTTCAACCAGTCCATGCCAACTATTACATAAAAACTCCCTAACTCTACTGGTATCAAATCAATCTTAAATATTTCGCTACCCAGTTTAATTTCTCGATTCCGGCATATATAATCTGTTGAAATTAATTTACCGTTTGCTAATTCGAGTAAAAATTTACTATCCAACAGCGTCAATGGACAACTTAATTTAGCACAAAAATCTCTACTCATATAGCTTCTATCCGCACCCGAATCAAATAAAACGTAAGCAGATTTATTGTCAATAAGAAACGTACCCGTAACAAGCTCCGGGTCTTCCTGTGCCTCTGCCGCATTAATATTGAAAACTCCTCCGCGGCCTTGTCCATTCGTGTTCTCCTGGTTTGGGCAATTTCTAATAATGTGGCCCGGTTTTCCACATTTATAACAAACTACATTGGCATAACTTGCTCCGACACTACTTGCTCCACCATTACTCGTTCCGACACCATTTGTTCCTTTCGTTCTGTTAACCCCTGGTCCGTAGACCTCACACTTCGCCGCGCTATGACCATTTCTTTTATACTTGTTGCAAAATTTGGTGCAGAACCCCGAGTGATACTTTTCACATCTTTGGCATAGCTGCTTCTGATTATTGTTGTTGTTGCAGTTGTTATTGTTGTTGGGATGATTGTTGTAGTTGTTGTTGTTGTTGTTGTTGTTGTTGTTGTTGTTGGGCCGTTTGTTGTAGTTGCGATTGATGTTGGGATTGTTGGGATAGTTGTTGCGATTATTATTGTAATTGTTGTTGTTGTTGTATTGGTGATTCATATCACCGTTTTCCTCCCACTTTCTTTTGACTTGCTTCACATTGGCCTCTTCAGCCGCCTGTTCTTTAATTCTTTCCTCAATCTGGTTCACTAGTTTGTGAGCCATTCTACATGCCTGTTGTATGGAGGCGGGCTCGTGTGAACTTATATCTTCTTGGATTCTTTTCGGTAATCCTTTCATAAACGCGTCGATCTTCTCTTCCTCATCTTCGAACGCTTCTGGACACAATAGGCACAATTCTGTGAATCGTCTTTCATATGTGGTAATATCAAATCCTTGGGTTCGTAACCCTCTAAGTTCTGTCTTGAGCTTATTGACCTCGGTTTTGGGACAGTACTTCTCGTTCATCAAGTGCTTGAATGCTGACCACGGTAGTGCGTAAGCATCATCTTGTCCCACTTGCTCTAGATAGGTATTCCACCATGTTAACGCAGTACCTGTGAAGGTATGCGTAGCGTACTTCACTTTATCCTCTTCAGTACACTTACTTATGGCAAACACCGATTCGACCTTCTCGGTCCACCGTTTCAATTCGATCGGTCCTTCGGTTCCATCAAATTCCAAAGGTTTGCAGGCAGTGAATTCTTTGTAGGTGCATCCTACATGATTTCCTGTACTGCTAGATCCAAGGTTATTGTTGGTATGTAGCGCAGCCTGTACTGCGGCTATGTTTGAAGCAAGAAAGGCACAAAATTCCTCTTCGCTCATATTCAAGGTGTGTCGAGCAGTTGGTGTCATTTCCTTCAAAATAGTCAAATGAAACAAGTTAATCATACAGAATATTAAGAGTAGTCAGTAGTATCTCGTAGCATAATATAAACTCATTTATAAAAGCTTTTTCTTCATATTAGCGTTTTATAAGTTTAAATTCGGGTAGTACCTATCCGTTAAGTTCATACTTAGTAGCTAATATACAATTCAACTACTACAATTCTATATGAAAAACTGATTATAATAATATTTCGCGTTCAAACTTTTACACAATATTTTACAAACTTACAATACCGCTTATTTTACATATAGCATGAAATATAGCACACAATAAATTTGATACAAGATGGTTGTGAAGATAATTCTAGCTAGTACACAAGTCGTTCAGCAAAGGCAATAAAGACACATAATTCATACGTCCAGAAACAAGTCATGCATTCTGGTTTTACTAGGACTACTTCCCATCCTTGGTCTTGTGGAACATAACCGTTATGGCCGTTGATAAGACAGTGTGTTGTAACATCGTCAAAGGGACGAGGGTTACGTAATGTCCAATAGTCCTGTAACAATTTAAAAACCTCATTTCTTACCCCAATTACCGACTCCGTCACTTGTGGAAACGTTTTGTTTAATAGTTGTAGCCCGATGTTCTTGTTCTCACTTTGGTGAGAAGCGAACATTACTAACCCGTAAGCATAACATGCTTCTTTATGTTGCATGTTAGCCGCTTTTTCTAAATCATGAAGTCCTATATTCGGATATATTGAGTCAAAATAATTTCTTAACCCGTTGCGTAAAATAGCATTTGGGTTCCCCGCAATATATGCGTCAAAGTAAACACATCGTAACTTATAGATTTCCCAATGTGATATCCCCCATCTTTTGAACGAAAGCCTTTTATAAACCAAGGCATTCTTGGAACGTTCTTCGAATGTCTTACAAACTGATCTCGCCTTAAATAGTTATGCCGAGGAATTCTGACCGACTCTAGACAAGATTTCATCAATCATGTCTCCGGGTAGGTCTCTTAAAATATTGGGTTGTCTATCCATTTTGTGTTTTTATACTGTAAAATAGACAAGAGTTAGATTCATAAAAAAAATACTTATTAATACAAGCAATTTTTACATATATCATAAAGCATAAGCACACTATATTACATATATTACACCACACGAATACAACTATCTTATTCCGACTCGCTCGTTTCTTCTTCTTCAGTTTTGGTTCGTTTTGCCAAGTTTCTAGGGATATATGATGTTCCCCTAATACGAGCCGTCATTTTCCACATTGGTTTAGAAAAACCTGGTGGTTTAGAGGTTCCCGGGTTATTGTCACAACTTAAGAAATACGGGTGTTGACGATACATATAAAGTTCATCGGGTTTGGAATCAAATTTCTCTATTTTTATGCCCTTTCTCTTATTGTTCTCTTTTACCTTATTAAATTGTGTTGGGGTAATTTCTATAACATCATCGGAATCCTTGTCGGGATCCGATTCATCTGATAATTGGTAATCCTCCCAATACTTTGCTTCCTTGGCGGAAACACCATTGACCATAATTAACTTTGGTCGGTTGGTTGAGGATTTTCTTCTACTTAACCGTTTTATTATTTCCCCCACTGGTTCTATTTCTTCTTCCGGTTCCGATTCTTCTTTCGGTTCCGATTCTTCTTCCGGTTCTGACTCTTCTTCTGGTTCCTCTTCGGGAACTTGTGAATCAGTCCACGAATCATTCCAATTTACATTTGACTCTTCATTATTATTAGGTGAGTCAATGGGACTTATTCTAGAGGTAGACATCTATCACATAATATCAAACACGTTAAGAGATTAATATATCACATAATATTCACATGTTAAAAATATATAGTTTCCAACAAAATTTGTTAAGCAATCATTTTTCAAGTAAACACGGTCGAAGTCCAGACTCACTAATGCATCCTAACAAACTCAATAAGACACACTAATGCAAAATTCTGGTTCTCTAAGACCAACGCTCGGATACCAACTGAAATGTCACGTTCTTATTGATTAAAAACGTTCCATATTAATTGATTTCGTTGCGAGGTTTTGACCTCTATATGAGACGTTTTTCAAAGACTGCATTCATTTTAAAACAAACCATAACCTTTATTTCATCAATAAAGGTTTAAAAAGCTTTACGTAGATTATCAAATAATGATAATCTAAAATATCCTGTTTACACGCGACCATTACATAATGGTTTACAATACAAATATGTTACAACGAAATAAGTTTCTTGAATGCAGTTTTTACACAATATCATACAAGCATGGACTCCAAATCTCATCCTTATTTAAGTATGCGACAGCGGAAGCTCTTAATAATCACCTGAGAATAAACATGCTTAAAACGTCAACAAAAATGTTGGTGAGTTATAGGTTTAACCTATATATTATCAAATCATAATAATAGACCATAAGATTTCATATTTCAATACACATCCCATACATAGAGATAAAAATCATTCATATGGTGAACACCTGGTAACCGACATTAACAAGATGCATATTTAAGAATATCCCCATCATTCCGGGACACCCTTCGGATATGATATAAATTTCGAAGTACTAAAGCATCCGGTACTTTGGATGGGGTTTGTTAGGCCCAATAGATCTATCTTTAGGATTCGCGTCAATTATGGTGTATGTTCCCTAATTCTTAGATTACCAGACTTAATAAAAAGGGGCATATTCGATTTCGATAATTCAACCATAGAATGTAGTTTCACGTACTTGTGTCTATTTTGTAAATCATTTATAAAACCTGCATGTATTCTCATCCCAAAAATATTAGATTTTAAAAGTGGGACTATAACTCACTTTTATAGATTTTTTACTTCGTCGGAAAATAAGACTTGGCCACTGGTCGATTCACGAACCTATAACAAATATGTACATATATATCAAAGTATGTTCAAAATATATTTACAACACTTTTAATACATTTTGATGTTTTAAGTTTATTAAGTCAGCTGTCCTCGTTAGTAACCTACAACTAGTTGTCCACAGTTAGATGTACGGAAATAAATCGATATATATTATCTTGAATCAATCCACGACCCAGTGTATACATATCTCAGTATTGATCACAAATCAAACTATATATATTTTGGAATCAACCTCAACCCTGTATAGCTAACTCCAACATTCACATATAGAGTGTTTATGGTTGTTCCGCAATATATATAGATGTGTCGACATGATAGGTCGAAACATTGTATACGTGTCTATGGTATCTCAAGATTACATAATATACAATACAAGTTGATTAAGTTATGGTTGGAATAGATTTGTTACCAATTTTCACGTAGCTAAAATGAGTAGTTTTTACCAATTTTGTTTTGCTCACCATTTCTTCGTTTCTAATCTGTTTTGAGTGATTTAAGCGGCCACAGTTTCGTATTGAACTTGACTTTATGAAACTAAACAGAAAAGGTATAGGTTTATAGTCGGAAATAAAAGTTACAAGTCATTTTTGAAAGAGGTAGTCATTTCCGTCGAAAGAACGACATCTTGATGACTGTTTTGAAAAACATACTTTCACTTTGAGTTTAACCATGATTTTTGGATATGGTTTCATGTTCATAAGAAAAATCATTTTCCCAGAAGTATAGCTTTTAAATCAAAGTTTTTCATAGTTTTTAATTATCCAAACCAAAACAGCCCCCGGTTGTAACTGCGACGGCGTAAATCCGGTTTTATGGTGTTTATCGTGTTTCTGGGTTTTAAATCATTAAGTTAGCATATCATATAGATATAGATCATGTGTATAGTTGATTTTAAAAGTGCAGTTAGAAGGATTAACTTTATTTGCGAACAAGTTTAAAATTAACTAAACTATGTTCTAGTGATTACTAGTTTACCACTTCGAATATGATAGCTTTTTATGTATGAATCGAATGATGTTATGAACATCATTACTACCTTAAGTTCCTTGGATATACCTACTAGAAAAGAGAAAAATGGATCTAGCTTCAACGGATCCTTGGATGGCTCGAAGTTCTTGAAGCAGAATCATGACACAAAAACAAGTTCAAGTAAGATCATCACTTAAAATAAGATTGTTATAGTTATAGAAATTGAACCAAAGTTTGAATATGATTATTAACTTTGATAATGCTAAAAACGAACATATATTTCATAGCATTATTCCTCAAGAAAGACAAGCTTTTAGTTGCAATTGTTCTATTTACAAGTGATATTCGTTTAAATAATAAAAGGTGAAGACAAAAGACAGACTCGACGAATTGAAGACGCAAACGACCAAAAAGCTCAAAAGTACAAAGTACAATCATAGAGGTTCCAATTATTGATAAGAAACGTCTCGAAACTACAAGAGTACAAGATTCAAAACGCAAAGTACAAGATATTAAATTGTACGCAAGGACGTTCGAAAATCCGGAACCGGGACATGAGTCAACTCTCAACGCTCGACGCAACGGACTAAAAATCACGAGTCAACTATGAACATAAATATAATATAATATTTAAATAATTCTTAAAATTATTTATATATTATATTTATATTAAAAATCCGTCGGCAAACAAAGAGGCAAAGCTGGGTGAGCTGTAAAATCAAACTCAGCGAGTTGCGGAGTTTGAAGAAGGAAAATGCCGCGAGTCGCGGAGTTCCCCTGGACTCAATTCCCTATAAAAGCCAACGCAGTTCGACGAGTTTTAATATCCATAATCTATCTCTCTCTCAATATATACGTAAATATATATATATATAATTTATATTTTAATTTTAATTTTAATTTTAAATCCTAATAATAAGGGTATGTTAGCGAATGTTGTAAGGGTGTAAGTCAAAATTCTGTCCGTGTAACGCTACGCTATTTTTAATCATTGTAAGTTATGTTCAACCTTTTTACATTAATGTCTCGTAGCTAAGTTATTATTATGCTTATTTAATCCGAAGTAATCATGATGTTGGGCTAAAAATATTAAAATTAGGTAATTGGGCTTTGTACCATAATTGGGGTTTGGACAAAAGAACGACACTTGTGGAAATTAGACTATGGCCTATTAATGGGCTTTATATTTGTTTAACTAAATGATAGTTTGTTAATTTTAATATAAAGATTTACAATTGGACGTCCCTATAAATAACCATATACACTCAATCGGACACGATGGGCGGGGTATTTATATGTACGAATAATCGTTCATTTAACGGACACGGGAATGGATTAATAGCCACTAGAATTATTAAAACAGGGGTGAAATTATGTACAAGGACACTTGGCATAATTGTTAACAAAGTATTAAAACCTTGGGTTACACTCAGTCGACATCCTGGTGTAATTATTAAACAAAGTATTAAAATCTTGTTACAGTTTAAGTCCCCAATTAGTTGGAATATTTGACTTCGGGTATAAGGATAATTTGACGAGGACACTCGCACTTTATATTTATGACTGATGGACTGTTATGGACAAAAACCAGATGGACATATTAAATAATCCAGGACAAAGGACAATTAACCCATGGGCATAAAACTAAAATCAACACGTCAAACATCATGATTACGGAAGTTTAAATAAGCATAATTCTTTTATTTCATATTTAATATCCTTTATTTTATATTTAATTGCACTTCTAATTATCGCATTTTTATTTATTGTTATTGTATTTAATTGCACTTTTAATTATCGTACTTTTTAATTATCGCAAGTTTATTTTATCGCACTTTTATTATTCGCAATTTCATTATCGTTATTTACTTTACGCTTTAAATTAAGTCTTTTATTTATTTAATATTTTACATTTGGTTTTAACTGCGACTAAAGTTTTAAAATCGACAAACCGGTCATTAAACGGTAAAAACCCCCCTTTATAATAATAATATTACTTATATATATATATATATATATATATATATATATATATATATATATATATATATATATATATATATATATATATATATATATTTGTATTTTTATAAATTTAAACTAATATAGCGTTAAGCTTTGTGAAAAAGATTCCCTCTGGAACGAATCGGACTTACTAAAAACTACACTACTGTATGATTAGGTACACTGCATATAAGTGTTGTAGCAAGGTTTAAGTATATCCATTCAATAAATAAATAAATATCTTGTGTAAAATTGTATCGTATTTAATAGTATTTCCTTGTAAAATTTAATAGTATTTTATACCCCTTAGCTTTGACATATGAAGAACACCTTAAGTTATTATTATAACTTGTACATATGAAGAACACCTTAAAAATTTAACATATATCAGCTAGTCTCCATTCGGTAAAAGCGGACCGTTTTGAGTTGGGAATTAAAAACCTATCTTAGACTTTGAGTTCGAGGCTAAGACTTTAGAAATATGTTAATATATGTTAATAAGACTTCCAGTAATTTTTCATGATTTTAGACAAAGTGGAAGTATTTTATCAAAAATTATATATTGGGTGGATGCCGGGATTCTTCCAAATCTGTCTACCGGCACAAAAAGAAGGTAAAACTCTAAAAATTAATTTATGGGCTGAACTTTTCGAATTGGTTTTGAAAAACTAACTTCTTAAGGAATCCATAGCAATTTGATTCACTTTAAACGGAGTTGTAATGAATATTTGGCGAGCAAAACAAAATCTGCTAAAATTTACGTTGTATGGATGAAATTTATCTTATAAAAACTATATTAACCATATCCTTGCTAACTTTTCCTATATCCTATATATATTTGGACATGTTATCATTAGTGTGTATATATATATATATATATATATATACACACACACCGATTATTGGACTGTTAGACTTTTCGGACTACTAACAATGGACTACTGATATAAAATGTTAAAAATTATTATATAAGTATTATATGAACTTGCTATATTAATTTTTTTCACATGTATTATTATCTGAATCGTTATTATTGTTATAGGTTCGTGAATCCAAGGACGCCGGCTATATTTTAATAAGTTGAAAACTTGTTAAAACTATACTTTTACGACAGTGAGTATATAGTCCCATTTTTAAACTCCAAAAATATTTTGGGATGAGAATACATGCATTTTATGTTTTACGCTATGACCACAAGTACTTAAAATATATTCTACGTTGAGTTGTACCACCTTGCATATTTTTCCTAATAGCTTGGTAACTAATATTTACATGTTGTAAGAACATGCAAGCGCGAATCCTATTGATAGATCTATCAGGTTTGACAACCCCAACCGGGCTAGTCGCTCTAGTATCGTAAACGGTTGCATAGTACTTCGTTTTTACTACTCTTGGTACAATGTAGGGAGATTTCATAATAAAGGGAATATGCCACATTAATGGTTAAGTATGGTTACCGAAGCGCTCAACAACTTATAGAATATCTTTATTGAAATGTTTGTAACTATGAAATCTTGTGGTCTATATTTATATCGATGCTAGCTTTAAACCTATATATCTCACCAACCTTTGTGTTGACTGTTTAAGCATGTTTATTCTCAGGTCCTTAAGAAAGTCTTCCGCTATTGCATTACCTGAGCAAGCTGTGCATGGAGTCTCATGCTTTTGTTTAAATGAAGTGTTGCATTCAATAAAACCTTTGTCATGTATTATATTCGACTGTTATGTCACGTGTGTAGTATTTAGAAACCGATTTATTATGGGGATTATTTCTTAAATAATCGTCCACTTGTTTAAAACATGCATTATGTATAATAATGGTGTGCTTTTTATAAAACGAATGCAATATTTTCTAAAACGTATCATATAGAGGTCAAATACCTCGTTATGGGACCAATGAATAACGTACTACGTTTATAGTAATATGGACGGGTCGTTTCACCAAACCATTTAGAGTATTCGATATTTGGCCTGAAGAAGAAGAATTCGATAAAATAGTCAAAGATTCGTGGAGTTCTTCTACTTATAGTGGTTCGAGAATGGATTGTAGGTACACGGTAAAATTAAAAAACCTCAAAACAGCCCTCAGAACGTGGAGTAAGGACAAATTCGGTGCAACTGATAAAGAAATAGAAGTTCATAAGGCAATATCACATGCCCTGGAACTAAAAGCAGAATCCTCTATACTTGAAGCAAATGAACTGGAACAATGGAAGTGTGCAAGAAAAACTTGGATGGATAAAGAAAGGATCAAGGCTAGCATGGTCAAGTAAAAAGCGTGTTGTAGATGGGTTCTCGAGGGTGATGAAAACATGAAATTCTTCCATTCACTTATCCGAAACAAATACAACAAGTCTAATGTCAGAGGGCTCATTATAAATGGAGAATGGAATGACAACCCCATCGAAATCAAGTCTTAAGCGTTTAATCATTTTAAAAATATCTTTAAGGAACCGGTGGAAGTCAGACCTTCGATGGAGGATTTAACTTATCCTTCATTTTCTAGCATATAGGCTGAGGCATTAGAAGCACATATATCAGAACAAGAAATTCATTAGGCTATCTTGGATTGCGGAAGTACGAAAGCTCCCGGGCCAGACGGACTTAACTTGCGGTTCTTTAAAAAAATTTGGAGTACAATCAAAAACGATGTGGTTGAGGCTATTAAGTGGTTTTGGGAAAAGGGAGAAATATCTAGAGGATCCAATGCTTCTTTTATTACTCTTGTCCCTAAAAAACTAGACCCGGTCGGTCTCGGTGATTTTCGGCCAATAAGCCTAATCGGGGGTTACTATAAGATAGTTGCTAAGATTCTTTCAAATCGCTTACGGAAGATCCTACCGAGTCTTGTTGGTTCGGAACAAAGCGCATTCTTAAAAGGGAGATTCATCTTAGACGGAGCGCTAGTTGCTAATGAAACCGTAGAACATCTTAAGCTTAAGAAAAAGAAAGGGATCATCTTTAAGGTCGACTTTGAAAAAGCCTTCGATAGTCTTAATTGGCAATATCTTCTTGAGGTGATGAAATGTATGGGGTTCGGTGCTAAGTGGATAAAATGGATTTCATCATGTCTCATGTCGGCTTCCATCTCAATTCTAGTGAATGGCTCGCCGATTAATTAGTTCAACCTCGCTCGAGGCGTTCGACAAGGAGACCCGCTATCTCCTTTTCTTTTCATTATCGCGGCGGGGGGACTAAACATTCTTACAAAAGCGGCTATTGAAAAGGATCTCTTCAAAGGTGTTGAGGTCGAAAGAGATAGAGTTGTTATCTCACACTTGGAATATGCGGACGGCACCATATTTTTTGGGGAATGGGGAAGATTAAATGCGTGAATCTCCTTAAGTGTTTTGAGTTGTCTTCGGGGCTAAAAGTCAATTTCCAAAAGAGTTGTCTCTATGGCGTGGGGGTTGAATTTGATGAAGTAAGTTGACTTGCTAGCCATCTTGGTTGCCAAGCCGGGAAATTCCCTTTTATTTATCTAGGGCTGCCTATTGGTGCGAATATGAACAAGGCAAAAAGTTGGACCCCGGTAATTGAAAAATTTAAAGGTAGGCTTTCACGTTCGTTATCTTTTGGTGCAAGATTAGTCCTAATCAAATTGGTACTAAATAGTCTACCATTGTACTATTTTTCGCTACTTCGTGCTCCGCCGAGTGTGTTAAAAAGTCTTGAGAGAATTCGGAGAGATTTCTTTTGGGGGGAACGGGTTCGGGTCACAAAATTGCGTGGGTTAAATGGGAAAGTGTCTTAAACAATTTCGGGAATGGGGGGCTTAATATTGGGACTTTAAAAGGAAAAAATTGGCTTTATTGGGTAAGTGGTGGTGGAGGTTCAAAACCGAAACCAACACTTTTTGGGTCAAAATCATCCGTAGTATTTATGGATTGGGTGGGGGTTTAATGGCAGAGGATGTGTCAGCTCACTCTTCACCATTAGGTGTGTGGCACAACATTTTACATGCAGGTACTTCTATTGACGAGATGCCGGTCGCATTCAAAAATTCCTTCATCAAGACCATTGGAGATGGTGATACCACATCATTTTGGCTCGAGCATTGGATAGGTAATGATAAACTTTACAAGCTTTACCCGCGGTTGTTTAGACTTGAAGAATCTCAGTCGGTCTCGATCAAAGAAAGAATCAGAAAAGAAGACAACTCAATAAGTTTGATGTGGAGCTGGACCCGTCCTCCTTCTGGCCAAACCGAAGCTAAATTGCAGTCACTGATCAGCTTGCTTATGGCGTACAACTTCAACAACAGCAATACAGACACTTGGAATTGGGTCCTAGACCCCAACGGTATGTACAATGTCAAAAAAATGTCAACAATTATTGATGAGCAGCTGTTAGGTTCGCTTGCCTCTCTCCATGTCTCGATGCGAAACTCGCTTGTTCCGAAAAAAGTTGAAATTTTCATTTGGAGATTACTTAACAAACGTCTACCAGTGAAATTTGAACTTGACAAAATGGGTATCGACCTTCACTCAGTGAGATGCCCCCTATGTGACGGTGATCTGGAATCGGTGGATCATGCGATCTTGAATTGTAATCTCGCGGTTGATGTGTGGTCCCGTTTCCATAAATGGTGGGGGATTAACAACTTCACAAGTACTAACCTGACAGAGCTACTGGGATTAAAACCGGAACAATAAGGTTTTCCATGGTAAGACGTGGAATGCTCCGTTGTCGCTTAATGAGATTCAAGAAACTTCATTCTTATGGATTTCGACTAGAGCAAAAAAGAAGAATATTGAGTGGCTTTCGTGGATATCGAGCCCGGAAAAACTTTTCAACATATCGTGATCCTGCTCATGTAAACCTTGCTGTAATCTCAATCTCGTGTTTTTGTACATAGGGTGGGCTGTATATAGTTGGGCTTTTAACAACCCTCTAGTTGTAGTGCTCTTCAGGTCGTGTTTATCTAGAGCTACTGATCATCCATGATGTAGATCATAACTCCTATTGTATCATATTTCCTTGAGTTTTAATAAAATTTTTGCTTTTAAAAAAAAAAAAAAAAAAAAAAAAAAAAAAAAAAAAAAGAATATCATAGATAGTTAGTTATATTGTTATGAACTCTATTTGTTGTTGTTGGTTACAATTTTCATAATGGATGTGATTTGATGTTGGTTTGATGATATTTTGGTAGGTATCCTTCTGAGTTATTGTTTTATCAGAATAAGCTTCATCCATCAGTGCATCTTGGTTCCCTAATATTATTGATTGCTGAATCAGGTTAAGTTTGTTTGTCTTTTAAATGTTTGTTTCTGCATTTCAGGCATACTACTTATTTCACTTTCATCTAAGTTAGTATTCAATATATTGTCATTTGTCAATTAAATGTGTTTAACATGAGAAGATTTTGCAATTCGTAATGATGATTTGAGTGTTTTCATTTTGATGTTATCTGCCTGAAGAATTTGTGAAAAGAAGTACTTTTATAACAAAGAAGCTTTACATTGTAACATTCATGAATTGTTTTTGTGTGATGATGGAGCTAAGCGGTGTAAGCAGGTACTGCCTGATATCTTCTTCAAAGACTGTTGAAGGAATAGGTTTCCAGCGAATTACTAACTGAACAATTATATTATCTAAAAAAATTTGACATGGGTTAGATAAATTCTTAATATTTTCATCATTACTTTGTGGAGTGAAAGTAAAGAGACTTAACAAACACTAGAACGAGTGTAGGACTAATATAAGGTCTATGTTACTCATTTTAGTTGTGTTTAATGTTCATTATATAACGTCTATGTAAGATACATCTAGCATAGCCAAACTGTAGTTATGTTTCATTAAATTAAAATTCTGAAACATTGTCCATTAATTGTATTGAAAGTTGCAATAGAACTTTTGGGTTTTTTATTTAGTTAGGTTGAAGATGATGATCATGATAAAGAAGACCATTATAAACTTGCTGCTATCCAATGTAAGTTTTTACTTCTAACATTTTATGTTGATAATAACTTCATTGGTTATCATCTGCTGCTATTGATGCAGTAGTTGTAAATCATAAATATTTCTACGAAGTTTTGAATGTTTCTAAAGAAGCTTTTGATCAAGAGATTAAACCTTCTTACATATAAGTCATCGGGTCTAAGTTAAAGTTTTAAAATTAGGTGAGGAATGTAATCGAATTTTTACTACCTTGGTTTAGGTCACTTATAATTGGTCCTAAAATTTGGTTAATTTAAAGTTAATTGAAGCTAATGATCTGATGAGTGGTATGAGTCAGTGATTCACCAACATCTATGTATTTGTGAAGCGATTCATATTATATGTAAGTAAAACATTTAAACTTATTACTAACCATGACATCTTTGATATTCTTGATTTTATTTAACTGATATTCTTTGTGTTCGTTTATTAAATTTTGCTCTTCTTTAGTGATTACAGTCTTTACATTTGAGTTGACGACTTTGTTAAGAAAAAGTGTGTGGTTCACTGACTTCGTGAATGTTGGTCTGGTCGAGAGAAAACTCAAAAACAAGGAGACAAAGGCAGTTGAGGTGTTGCGAATCAATCTGTATTGATACTATATTTACGGTTACAATCCGCATTACTAAGTGTTTGAAAAGTGAGAATGATTTCATCAGCTGCAACATGTCATGATGCCAAAGAAGTTGAACTCAGGTTTCACTACATTTTTTCTCTCCATCTAAACAAGATCTGGTATTTTTTTTTTGTGGGTCTAGATAGACGTTAAACTTTCAACAACAATTACGGGTCCCCTCATATCTTCAATGCCTTTTAAGTGTGATATGTCAGTTCATATGGATATTTTGGGTTGAATAGGAAGATATAAGGATGAGATGGGTAGTAATGATTTTAATACTTTGTAAAGGTGTGTGTTTCCAGTGTCATAGATGTATTGGGTGGTGGTGTTTTGGTGTGTGTGTAAATTGAGATTTTTGAAAACAATGACAAAAGAGTTTGTAGAATTTTACTTTAAATTAAGTGTATGAGAGAAAAAAATATTATAAATGGGTGAAAGTATTGATTATACTTTTACTACAAGTTTCAATTGTACTTGCGTAACGTTGAATAATTTATTTGTTTTTGAATTTAGTTTTCACTAGCAGCTACAATGTTGGAAGGTGGCCCTAATGTTCTGTTACAACTGCAGTGCTTGAGGATGTCCCTGATTTCAGTTTTCGTCAACGCATGAGTGCAGCTCATCGAAAAATAAAAAGGAATGACACACACAAATAAGGCACCATAGTTAGGGGAACGTTTGTTGTACAGTTTTGGGTTCCACGATCCTATGTATAAACTGCATGTTTAGATGTTTAGTAATAGATATGACAAGATATGCTATCAAAAGATAGTAGTGCGATCACACATTTCACCCTTTTTGTGTACCGGAGCGCGCTATGGTGCCTTAATTGTTCCTATTCTAATATAAGTGTGTATTTATCAATCTGTAACCTACCAAATTATCTTTTGTTTTAAGTGTACATAAGAGTAAAAATCACTGATTCGTTCCTATTTTAACAGCAAAACTAAAGCTCGACTTAGCGGAAAGAAAAAAAAAAAAAAAAAACCCAAACAACTATAGTATAATAGGAATAAACCTAACAAATTGCTAACATAAATTACTTGCATTGCTGATTTGGTTAACAGGGACGCTGTCTATATAACGATTACACTTTTATATATGTCTGAAATAGAAAGATTATAGGGAGATGGAGAGAAAAAAATGAGGGTTTAACAACGGTTAAGTGTTCTTAGCTTCTGTTATGGCCGAAGCACATTGAGGCCCATTGTTGGTACTATCGGGCCGGAGTCTATTTTGAATACAAAAATAAAATGATGTTGGCGTAGGAATTCAAGTGTCAAACCCAGTCTCCCTATTGAGTACTAAGACATTATAATTTTAAATTCAAATAAGTGTAGTTAAAAAAAAAAAGGTGAAATTACTTATCTTGACAAATTGAACGGTGAACCCAACTTTGCCAAATGATTATTATATGTATAATTATTTTGTGTTAATTCAATGGTTCATTAGAACTAATTGTGCACGATTGACACATTTAATTTAGGTCATATTAAGAGTTGGAAATTACTTGTCTATATATTTTATCATAATAAGAATTCCAAATAGTTTTCTCCGGTATGAACCCGCAAGATTGCGGGTATTAAACTAGTTGTATTGAAATATTTGACCAACTTCCTCCTATAATTTAGAAAGTATTAGTTTTGAGGATTTAGAATATTTATATCCAGAGAAAATATACCATTTGTACTCAACTACAACAAATGAAATATCTTTGTATTCATCAACATATGGTACTCCGTATTGATTTACTTGTGTATTACCAATTAATAGTATTGTATCAATATACTAATGTAGTAATGTATCTATAATGACGTACGTCACGCCACGTCGCGTCACGTGTTGCGTCACGTGTAACGCATGACGTCCAGCCCTGTAAATACCCTTGGTCAGCAGCTTCAGTTTATTCAAATCAACGCCACGTGACAGTTGGCGTTCCGTCCTCACTTAGCTGACTTGGTGATGATGAGCTGGACTGTATTCCTACATTTCAGGAACGTGGAGGACGTGGAGTAGGTTGTAGGCATGATTAGAAGGTTCTAATGGTAGTTATGGAGAGTGGGTAATATTATAGTGGTTATTATACATAACCGTCCATTATCCATCTATAAATAGTGCCCCTAAGCTTCATTTTAGGACAAATCGATCAACACACACTCTAATCTTCTTTTCATCCCTACCTTGGAGGCTCGGAAAAAGACAAACAACACCACCACTCTCATATCCCATTTAACCGGAGGAACCCTTTTCGAAGGTTAGATTTTCCTTTTTATTTCACCTGCACTCAAACCGGATAATTTTGGTTTGATCATTTGGCGCCATCCGTGGGACCCTTTGATCTCTCTTTCTAACAAGATGACAGGAGGTTCCAATCCACCACCAACTTCGAACGTTGACAAAGAACCATATGACCCTTTGAAGCCTAATGAAGATAGCGCCTATGAAACTCCGAATGACTCCGTCAAACGCACCAGATTGCAGTTTGACAGCGATGAAGATGAATCCGATCGACGCGACGCAGACGAGACGGAAACTCCAGAAGGATTCGTAAGTCAGCTCAAGCCCATCAACGGTGAGGAGGCCATACGCTTCCTAGCAAATGGAGGGTTTGTCTTGCCCTCACTCATGACCAAAGGCGGCGAGAAACGAACCGACATGTCTAAATCTCCGCCCCGTAGCTCTACACGCTCGGGGTCTGAGACTAGTAAGAGTTCCGGCAAAACCAGGGAGGAGGCCCATAACGACTTGATTCAGAACTTGATTCTGGCCGCACCAGAGTCCATGAGTGCCCAAGTTGAACAGCCCGACTTGGCGGACAACATGCTGAACAACTGGTACACCATTATGGGAGGAGAAAAAGTGAAACGTCCATTCGAAGTTTCCGCGACGTGGGAAAAGTTTACCTGAGAAATAGCTACTCATCCGCTGCCCACAGTTCTCACCACCCCCCTCACGCTGGGGATGTATGAGGCAGCACGGATCCGGAAGACTTTTTGCAACAATTTGAACACGCTGTCAAGACACAGCATTGGGGCAACCCCCACGGCATGCCACATGTTCCCAGGTGTGACGACCCGGGAATTTCTGACTAAATTTAAACTTTATCTTTATATGTTTCCGACACGATAAGCAAAGTCTGTAATTTTTAACCTCAAAAGTTTTGGAACTATAGTCACGTAATCAATTACTCTCTGACTAATTTCGATGATTCACGAACCATTGTTTGTAAAT